>NC_079453.1:10855250-11072750 GCF_903798145.1 Danio aesculapii
CTACAGATTTGAAACAGCATGAAGCTGACTGAATGATGACAGGACTGTCAGTTTATGGGTGAGTTAGCTATTCCTTACCTCGCTATTTTGAACAAGCAGATATGTTTTCATCACTCAAAAAATAACAATGCAAACAGACATTCTTAAAGATCAAATCTGAAAAGCGGATTTGAATTGGGTGTAGTGTGAACAAAGCCTGAGAGGGAAAAAAGAAAAGGTGAGAAATGAAGGTTCTGAGCCAATTTCTGTCTTATCTTATCTGTCTTTCTCTCCTCATCGTTGTTACAATTCCTATCTCACCCGCACACGCACTCTAAACACACATCACGCAGCGTTGCCGGAGCAATTCGTGATGATTGACAGGCTGGGGGCGGGGCTTGTTCTGAATGGCAGGTGCCATGAGCTGGTAATAATGCCACACAGCTGGGCTGTCTGCGTGTGTGAGAAAAAAGAAAAGAAAGAAAAAGAGGAAGAGAGAGATTTCTCTTTAAGAGAGGGGGGCTGTTGTACTTAATAATGTGGTTCCCGTTCTACCTCATGGGGGAGGTTTGAACACCGTCTTACCAGGCTTAGGTAAGGGGGGTAGACTAAAAGAAGGATGGAGGGGCAGAGGATTTAAAGGCAAAGGAACCCGCTGATCTACGCCTGGAGAGGTCGCAAAGGTCAGACTACTGTCATGCTAATAATGGGATTTATTCTGGAGTTACTCTTGAGCACACATGCGCATAACGTCACTCACCATAAGAAAAAAACCTCTAAACATATGCTCACAAACAAGGTCTTCTACAGAGTACATACAGGAATCAGAGAGTGAAATTCAATACCTTTTATAACCATTTTTTAAAACTCTTTCCATACATTGTAAGACCTTAAAACCACTTTAGATTTCAACCGGAAACACTGGCGAGATTTTAACTTACAGTATATTTACTAAATAATAATGTAAGAAACTAATCCAAAACTAAAACATTATTCATATGCGGAATAAAAATCTATTAAATCTAGCTAATCCAGCAGGTTGGCGCCCATAGAACTGCAGAAATAATGGTGTTGCCTTGGTTACTGCAGTAAACAAAGCAGCATGGTGACAAATCTAGCAGGACTTCATTGATTTCATAAACTAAACAGCATCGTGACATTCGCAGAATTAATTCAGGCAAACTCTAACATACAACCATACATTGTAGAATCAAAAATGAAATAAAATGTAATAGCTTACAAAATAGCATTTAAGACTTTTTAATACTTTTTAAGGGCCTTAAATTTCTCTACGTTGATTTATCAATTTTTAATACTATTTAAGACTCCGCAGGCACCCTGTTCTCATATCCTGAGAACGATATACATTTCACGATATAGTAATGTTTCTGCAAATTCGATTAATTTATCGTAATTGTTATATATAAAACCATGTGTAATGTTCTATTTCTTTATTTTATCATTTTGAAGTATATACTTAATTTATATTATATATAGAGCCAAATATAAATGTAAAGCCATCTTTCCACTGCACACGACAAACAACAAGCAACAGACCGGAAGTCATTCATTTCCAATGGACCCGATTTGAGCTACGGATCCGTTAAAATATTTGAACTCCTGCGACTAGACCGTATGCGACCGGTCGTGATGTATTCTAGTGTTGTCCAGGCAGATCTGTGCGCGCGAGATGAGAATTAGTAGTTTTTCTATTATTTTTTGAATCAGAAAAAAAGTTTTATATTAAAAAAAATTCTATTCATATCCGAGTAATAAAAATTATTTATAAAATTTATAGTTTCTGGTATGCATTCATTCAACCATGGTCAACGGACAGAGAATAAAGTCTGATTTATACTTCTGCGTCAAGTGCACACGTATTCACCGGCTCCATAGCCCTCGCTGACACGCACTTCTCAAAAAAATGTAACTATGCGTCACAACGATGCATAGCGCAAGCTACGTGTGGGTGGGACCGAGAGCCGCATGAACCCATTGGAGTGAGTGTTTACAAGTGTCGAGTCCTGTGAAGGAGGTCCACATGGAAAGTTTAGTTTTGTGTTTACCTTATGATTAAAGAGCCCATATTATGGGTTTTTGAAAATACCCTTCCATGTAGTGTGTAACACAGCTCTAAGTGAAGTGAAATATCCAGCTAAGGCTTAAATCTGTAAGTGTACAGTGTTTAAAACTATTGATTCATCTATAAAAGAGTCGACTCATAGTGCTTCAAACGAGTCGCCTTGATAACGAGTCATCAGGTGTTTCGCGATGACGCAGCCACGAAACACAAGCCTCGCCAGTAGTTACGCGCGCAAACCAGGGAGATTTGAAACCTGCGGCCCCGCCCACTAACACAGAAAAAACACTAGACACACACACACAGACGCCGCCGGTCGAATGAAGTCACGCTGTGCTCAGATGGATAATATTGACAGTCTCTACCCAAAGATGAGTTGTTAACCTGGTACAGTACACGCGGTTACTCTTTATATTCTCTTATCACATGTAAGCCACGTTAAAAACGCGACGCGTGCCGCTTTGTTTACGGATTTAACGTTAAAGGCTTTTGTGAGCTCGCGTTCCACTGCCGTTTGTCGTTGCTATGGCGATCGATCTTAAGCTAGGAGACAGGAGACTTGTGTCACTTTCCCTAGTTCTTCTGAGGAGCGTTGTGTGTGTGTGTGTGTGTGAGAGAGAGAGAGAGAGAGAGACTCGCGTCGCTTTCCCTAGTTCTCCTGAGGAGCGTTGTGTGTGTGTGTGTGTGAGAGAGAGAGAGAGAGAGAGAGAGAGAGAGAGAGACTCGCGTCGCTTTCCCTAGTTTTTCTGAGGAGCGTTGTGTGTGTGTGTGTGTGAGAGAGAGAGAGAGAGAGAGAGAGAGAGAGAGAGAGAGAGAGAGAGAGAGAGAGAGAGAGAGAGAGAGAGAGACTCGCGTCGCTTTCCCTAGTTCTTCTGAGGAGCGTTGTGTGTGTGTGTGAGAGAGGGAGAGGGAGAGAGAGAGACTCGCGTCGCTCCCCCAATTCTTCTGAGGAGGGTTGTGTGTGTGTGTGTGTGTGAAAAAAGCCTTACACTATGAAGCGCGTGTGCACTGTGACTACTTTTATATAGTTGATTACCAGCTGGGCATTTCACTCTGTCTCGTGCTGAAGCCTGTCACTGTCGACCAATCGCAGCAGGCTGTCATCGGTCCAATCAGCACAGATTAGCTTCGCGCTGAGGAGGGGGTTGGGAACAAATGAATCGCTGAACGATTCATATGGGAGTCGCTGGGATAATTAGGTAAAAATAAATGCAGATTATAATATCATCAAAGTGTTTTATGACCTTGCATGCATATTAGACTGTTGTTGGAGACCCTTACAACCTAAATATGACCCTATTTCATGTATAATATGGGCTCTTTAAAGTTATCCCCTGGTTCCCGCCTCAAAATAAGCGAGTTTAAGCTACTTCTATAATAAGGTAGAGTTCATAAAAAACAACACATGTGAAGAAACTCGACACAGAGGAACATAAAAACCACACTACCAGCTAGCGTTTCTGAGGTGTTATGGCAGAGCAACACAAACATCACGCAGAAGCTTAAATGCACGACAAAGTACAAGGCATGCGCCGTGGCCCACGCCAATCACTCGACGCAGAAGTATAAACCAGGCTTAAAGGCTCTTGCACTCCTTTATTTCAGACACCGCAGCTTCTCTCCCATGGTCCACGACAAAACTGACCGTGTGACTGCCACAATGGGGCGTATTTCAACAGTCATGTCCGGATGTCATGTGCAGTGGAAAGGCAGCTTAAATAGTAAACACTGTACTTTCAAGATTGAAACTTTTTCACGTTGCACTTACGTTTCTGTCTGCATCCCTGTACTGGTATATAATATTGCGCTCATATAAATTATGAAAAAGTATTACCTTAAAACATTTATTTTATGGCACCATGAACTAAAGAATAGAGCAAAATATGTAATGATAGACTTTTTATTTTGTGTATACCATATATACCCCATTTTGAAAATGAATATTTTTATCCATTTCTCAGTGAATATAGGCAATGTATATTGGTGCATTTAAACAAAACAGATTTATTAAACAGATATATTTATTTAATTTATATTTTAGTCACTAAATATTTAGAAATTGAAACATAATTCAATTAAATTCAAGCAAAATATTGCAAAAAAAAAATTACAACCTAAAAAAAAAATTTCAACAAATGTTTTTTGCTTCTCTTGATTTTTCCTTTTTTAAAGTGTGTATTTAATATTTTTCTATAACATAAATTTGGCTGTACTAGTATTTGGACCATTATCGTAAATTATTTTGTGTGGCTTCAGTACTGACTAATCTAATATATATGCACAAATATAATACTTTATAGCTTCCTATTATCTATATGAATATAAAAGATAGAATTGTGAGGGGTGTACTTATATATGCTGAGCACTGTATCATCAGATATCTATCTTAAACTAAAACAGAACGTAGTTTACTTCATTTGCACCTTGATTTCGAACATCACTCCAGCAGGC
This sequence comes from Danio aesculapii, assembly GCF_903798145.1. Taxonomy (NCBI): domain Eukaryota; kingdom Metazoa; phylum Chordata; class Actinopteri; order Cypriniformes; family Danionidae; genus Danio; species Danio aesculapii. Next base: position 10,859,761 of record NC_079453.1, read on the forward strand.
TTCAATGTTATGCAACGTGACATACGGAGCAATAAAGCCATATATTCCTTCATTAGCCTACGTCTGGTGGGACTACAGTTGGCTGTTCAGATGCACCAGAAGCTTCTGTTTGGCCGCTCAGTCCACATCGTGTCTCCGCTTTATACGACATTTCTCCTCTCAGAGCTTCCTCTAGCACAAATTAAACCCGCTTAAATAGAATTTGAGGGGAAGCGAAAGATTCCCTGTGGGTTTGGTTGCTCCAAGTGTAATCAACAGGAAGAAAGAAAGAAACATCACTACGAGAGCGCTGAGCGTATAGTATTAATTGCAAAACAGACTAAATGATCTCATCCCCCAGTTCAACACACTGACATCACACACAGCATTCGGCTCGTAATGACCCCATGCATCTGGAGGATCTGAAAAAAGCAGGCGATTTAGGGGTGAAAACATAAAAGTGATGAAAAGACGAGAGGTTTTGGATTTACAGGTTGCCCGTCTCGGCGCTGGCACGGCAGATGGCCTAACAGCTAATCAACGACTTCAGAGAGCGACAAGATCGCGGATGCCTTCAAGGATTGTGCCCTCCTACATACCTAATTAAAGTCTGTTCAGTCAACACACATCTCCACAGATCCTGTTTCCTGAACCATATAATGTGTTGTTTCCATTTTTAGAACCAAATTCGCGCTCGTCTGTCCGGTTAGATTTAAAAGATGCATCCTATATGTGCGGTCTACTATATATAGGCAAACTAGAAATGTTTGTCTGGCTTACTAAATCTATTTTTCACCCAGCCCGTCTCTGCGTTGGTTTTATTAACAGCGACAACTCACCCCTGGCAATGTCTTCTGCTCGTGCAGTGCATTCTGGGCCTTCAAGGCTGACTCCCTCGCACAGTATGTCAAGAAGGCACATCCTGAAGAGGGAACAAGAATACAACGTGGGATGTATAAAAAATGAAGCAGACCCAGACAGACCATGAATATCAAGCAGTGTTTTGTGGACATGACAAGTGTGACTAAGAAATGTTGAACAAATTCTCCAAGAATACATTTGATTTTCTCCTGAAACTAAAGATGCTGTGTCAAAACTAAAGGTTAAAGAGTCTACGCGACGCTCTAAGAGCAAGACCTCACAAGAGACGTTTCTCTTAAGATATGAAAAGGAAACTCATCTAGCACCATTAGTCTCCCATCTCCCCTTGAGACTGTCCGCTCAATAGAGCCGCGTCAATCTCGTTTAATTACCTTTGTGCATTCCCGTGTACTTGTCCTTGATCACCGTAAGCTCGTAGATCTTCCCGAACTGCTCAAAGATGGGCTTCAGGTCTTTCTCCTCCAGATTCCGTGGGATCTGGCCAATAAAGAGCTTGATGGCGTCGGCCTCCTTCATTAGGACAGTTTCCTAAGGGGACGGAGCGACAGCTGCGCTCGGGGTTTCAGCACTGGAGAGCGGCTCAGCGGTGGGGGAAGAGTCGCGATGTTAAACACGAGTCCCGATGGAAAGGTCTGAACCGTGACAGCTCTGAGTAGAAGAACAGATAGCGCTTTAAAAAAAAGCTATGCTCGCGAACACTTCATAATAACTTCCATTAACAAGATTTGTGTTTGTAAAAGGACCTGAGGTGCTTGTAAAGCAGCCAAAGATATGTGTTAAAGACTTTCATGAGAGTACTTTATTAAAGGAATTTGGTAATTTAGTTCACAGCACGGCTAGCCACACTTGAACTGAAATGGTTTGCAAAAAAAGCTTTTTATTTTGTGAAAAATAAATAAAAGTATTTAGGTTTACTTAATGTAGCCTATCATGAGACATAAAGTGATGTTTTAGTTATCAAACAAGCCATTTTTGTATATTAAAACAATCTAAAATGAACATTCCAGAACTCCCACAATCTTGGTAGTTAGATTAGAAACAGAGAATTTAAATAAAATGCATTTTCTGCTCCACTTTAAAGCAATAGCTACTTAAGAACGAAAGACGAATGAAAATGGTGAATATATTTTTGGGTGAACTATCCCTTTAAGAACGAAAGGTCATAATTTAATATGCAAATTAAAGCAAGAAAGAACATTAATAGAATAGAATAGAATTAATTGTATAACATAGTGGAGGATAAAAAAAATGTCAATACAGGTCTGTCATGCCATCACAGAGACGTCCAACACATTATACAATTCTTCGTAGGCCACATGACATAAAATGATGTTTTAGTTCTCAAACAAGCCTTCTCTGTTTATTAAAATGATCTAAAATGAACTTTCTGGGCTTCTTTTTTCACAGAATATTAAAATAAAAAAGATTTTCTGCTCCACTTTAAAGTAACAGCTATATAATATAGACTTAAGAACAAAAGACGAATGAAAATGGTGAATATATTTTTGGGTGAACTATTCCTTTAAGAACGAAAGGCCAGTCACAATTTAATATGCAAATTAAAGCGAGAAAGTGTTGCTGAATTAATTGTTTAACATAGCGGAGGATAATAAATGTCATGCTATCACTGAGACGTCCAACACATAATACAATTCTTCGTAGACCAAAAGACATACAGTGATGTTTTAGTTCTCAAACAAGACATTTTTGTTTATTAAAACGATCTAAAATTAACTTTCTGAGATTCATTTTCCACAAAATATTAAAATAAAATGGACTTTCTGCTCCACTTTAAGAAAATAGCTACTTAATATAGACTTAAGAAACAAACGAAATTGGTGAAAATATTTTGGGTGAACCATTCCTTTAAGAACGAAAAGCCAATCACAATTTAATATGCAAATTAAAGCAAGAAAACAATTGCTGAATTAATTGTTTAACACAGTGATGTCAATACAGCTCTGTCATGCTATCACCGAAACATCCAACACATAAAACAACTTTTCGTAGACCATATAAACAAACATTTTTGTTTGTATGTGAAATGTAGCTAAAAAAAAGAACAGGGTATTGTTTGTTTTGTCAATTTACCCATGATAACGATCAAGTTATACAGCTAAAGGCTACTGTTGCTATTTCTGCTTGTTAGAATATCAAATATGCTGTATTTATTCATATAATTAACATTTTCTTCCCTTTAACTTCCTCAACAACCTTTTCTAAATCAAAACACAACGTTCGGCGTTGCTATACTTCCCAAGAACGCAAGACCAGATCACAATTTAATATGCAAATTTATGCAAGGAGGACCACCAATCGCCGTTCGGTTCGCCAGAATTACAATCTCCGATGTCTGAATGGCAAACATTCTCACACAATGGAAGACCTTACGTTTCTCTACAAGAATAACATTTAGAAACAGCATAAGCTAAATAAAATGACTAAACACACTGTGAATGGAGTCCCTGATTGGTTTAAGCTGAATTAAATGGCATAAAATGGGGAAGAGCAATAATGATTTCAGTAGTGCTTTGAAATGTCAAACTTCACAGCAGATCCGTAGCGTATATATTCAACCATAAATAGCGTTTCTATATAATTGTATATATCTATAAATAGCCTATTAATGATACGTTTTAAATACTATAAATATTTCTATTTTATGCTATTACATAGGATAAAAACACTCTGTAGATTATTAAATTGCAATATTAGAACAAAGAAACTTGTGTTGCGAGCTCTGGCAACAGAACACATCACAAGTGAACGCAATGAAATGCAATGAATATAAATATTGACGTATATATCCCCCATTGCTTCTTTGTTTAATCCACACTGGAGGCTCAGGCGTATGTGGCTCTTTGTCACGACACTAACTGCACATACGCACATACATGGCAGAGAACAAAAACATGCGACTGCACATGCAACTTCACGCCTTTAAATCGAAAAGAAGTTTAATCAGATCCTCCGAGCTCTCCGTTATGTGTGCAAGGGCGACATTTGCTTTCGTTTCCTTCCCTCTCTCTCTATCTCTCAGTCTATCTCTCTCTTTTGTTAATCCCATGGGGATGTTTGTTTATTTGCTGTCTTTCAGCCTGGTTGTAGAATATGGTGTGCTATTTATTCTACGTGCACAAATAAATGGAGCTGATGGAGAGCGAACGGCTTGGAAGCAAACCGCTGTGCGTTCAACTAAATCCGTGCATCTGTCACCCTTGAATCGCCTTGGGTTTTTTTGTCTCCCCGTGCCCTCTCAAATATCTCCTGTTGACTAGAACGCATGCATGAATCAATACGAGCACAGATGCGAGTCAAATGCATTTCACTCACGTTTTGATGCAGAGGCAAAGGGAAGAAGATGCTGTGTAATTCTGTCGGCGGTATTCACGGTGTTGACACTCCGTATAACCCGTAGCTTTTGACGTCGAAAGCCGGTGTCCCCCTCCTGTCCATCTCCTGTCCTCCCTCGGGGTGTGGAAACCGTGATGCTTACTCGGATTAAGGGAGCGTCGATATTTTCCTCTCACTAAGCGTTTAGTCGCTACTTCTTTTTGGGGGGAGGCTGTCAAATAGGAACAGCTGTCCTTTTCATTTCACAGTCTTACTATATACGATCTTTATTGTTCTTCATGGAGTCTTTATATCTTGAGACTTACGTTTTATAATACATTTATTTTTATATCGCATTAACGCATGACTAATTAAGCTTTTTTTACATTATATTACTGGATAATGGGCTATATGCACAGCTAGTGTTTTTCAGCCAATGATGAACTTCCGGTGAAAGCTTTATGTGACTATTTTAAATTTCATACGGTTCCTTATACAGCATCGATGTAGTAATGTAATTTAAATATAATAAGTTAAATAGACACAAGCATTCATTTCATTGTTAAAACGTAAAAAAAGACGAAAGACTATTTAAATGGAGGCACCCTCATTCGCAGCAGGGTATGGCAGAAATTCCATTGAAAATACTGGGGTAAAATTAATTTTCAAATTTGAAAAACATGGCGTGGAAAAAAATATAATTGAATGCAGTGCTTCTTGTTTGTTCTGATACCCACTTTATATCGCATCTCAGCCAAGTGAAGATCGCTGTTTTTTTATAGAAATCTGATCCTAAACATGGCGATTTTTGTATGAGATGACATTTAACCGGAAGCCCAGGGGTTGGCTGACTGAAATCAGTCTGTGTGTATACAGCCCATTACAGTATTATAACCCTAGATAGTGGTTTTCAATTGCATGTTTTATTGGAGAAACAGTCATCAAAAATAATAAAGAAAATTACAAAAATAATACATTTTCCAATTTGTCCATTTGCATACAATAAATTAATCAACATCAAACACTCTATCACAAGCAACTAATTAATTATTAATTAATTATATTAATATTAACGAAAGATTTTTTCCTCAAATTTATATTTATATTTCTTTTGACTTTCTCCACATAAGCCAGAAGAAATACAATTCATAAAATAACTGGATCTTTTTTAATTCATAAATAAAGCTCGCAATTGTATTACTGTTGGGCGACACAGTGGCTCAGTGGTTAGCACTGTTGCCTCACAGCAAGAAGGTTGCTTGTTAGAGTCCCAGCTGAACTAGTTGGCATTTCTGTGTGGAGTTTCTATGTTCTCCCTGTGTTGGTGTGGATTTCCTCCGGTTTCTTCCACAGTCCAAAGACATGTGGTATAGGTGAATTGAATAAACTAAATTGGCCATAGTTTATGAGTAACTGAGTGTGTATAGTTGTCTCCCAGTACTGGGTTGTGGCTGGCATTAAGGGCATCTACAGCGTACTACATATGCCGAAATTGTTGGCGGTTCATTCCGCTGTGGCGACTTCAGAAATAGAAACTAAGCTGAAGGAAAATGAATGAAACATTTTTATTCCTGAAAAACCATAAGCCAGAAGAATTATAAATGAATAGTACATCTTTATTTTTATTGATAAAGCTCATAATTATAATCCTATTAATAAAATATTGTTGTATGTTAATAAATGGAAACAACCTATTTATATTCTTGATTTTAAAAAAGTAATAAGTATATCACTGTTATTGCATACTATAAGGAACATTAACCAGATTAAATTTAATACATAGAAATATTGTATATTAAAAAATATGGTTTACCATTCACAAAATGTAACTAAATGTAAGGATCTATTTTAGTATATTGATAAGAGTTATCCATAAAGACACCTAAACCACATTACTGAGTAATCTCTATTATGCACAAAAAAATATATTAATAGCAATGAAGCATCATTGTTCTTTTTTATTCACAAAAAGTCATGAGATCCAAATATTTAATATCTTTTTGAATATCTTTTATTCAGAAACTGTTTACTGAAAAAAAACGACCGATTTTATCCTAAAAATCTTTACTACTGCTTTCTTTGCTTGTTCGTTTTTCGAGTCCGCACGTAACATTCAGACGGTCCCTGATATCAAGGACGCTAATCCGCCTTTTGTTCTCGTCGAGCTCTGACCACGGTGCTGAAACTACACTGAGCCAAATCATGTTTCCTCACAAATTAACGCCCACATAAACTACACGATTTCCCCACTATATGTGGTCGAGCAATTTCGCTTTCTTAGTATTTGACCTATAGCCTTGCGGGCAAATCAATTCCTCTCGGTTACGTGCAAAAAAACAACAAAATGTAGACAATAAAATAAACCTTTACATCACACACCGAGTGCACTGTTTACATCCTCAAATACATCAAGTGCTTGTGTGCTTCTTTAATGGTCAGTGGACTGTATTGGATGAGGTTGTCTGGATTTTTAGGGTAAACTAAATCAAAGACTATAGCTAGTGTACTTGCGTTAATTTCCTGGGATTGGCAACCATCTGCCACGAGCCCCTAAATCCGCCAGTGCTGCTTTTACCCTTGACCCAAAATCCGTTAGACTTACCGACTCATCTTTGTTATAACCTCACTTCAAAGCAAAAAACATGAACTCTACTCTGTGACTCAAAGCACGACTCATTTACGCACTTACAATCACGGATGACTCAACTGGTTATACAGATAGTTGAATTAACGACGACATCTGCTGGTTATATCCGTTTAAATCAAAATCTGTCTGCAAACCAGTCAATGTCTGGGACAGTTAAATGAAGAAACGCTTTTTTTAATACTTGTAAAATAATTAGATGACAAAACATGAATGACTGTGATTATTTTATATGAATGGTTAGCATTAAAAAACTGTGCAAGGCCTTGTGAGGTGTGAAACGTGATATTACATCAGCTGCTTTCACTGACTTCAAGTGAACTGGCATAAAGGTCACCGACTGATATACCCTGACCTTTACATTATTTCAAGTGGTAACCTGATTTGTCAGTTCAGGGTTAGAGACTAACTACACTTTAAAAAAATGACATGGTTGCATTGAATTTTCAATTAGAAGAAAATTAACCATGTCATCCACTGTAAAAAATCCTGGGTTCCACACAATCAATTTGTGTTGAGACAAGATGAAGAAATTAAGTTAAATTAGTAAAAACAAAACTAAGTTAGGTTGATTGAACATAAAACAATTAAGTTGTCCCAAAAAACAACAAGAATTATGTTGTTCCAGCTCATTTCAAATAAGAAGACAGAACAAACAGCAAACATCATTGTTTAAGTGCAACCTTAAGTCATTTAAACTTAAATTATATTAAACTGACTTAAAACAACTTCACTGAAAAAAAAATATTCAAAAGACAATTCATTGGATTTACTAAATTGTTTTAAGTTAATAGGTTGTAAACAATTCATTTGGGCTGAATTTAAACAAATTAAGTGGACCATTACTCAAATTAATTTGTTTAAGTGTTGTATACTAAAACAACTGGCTTAAAACTACTTGTTAAATTATATTAAACTGACTTAAAACAACTTGATAAGGTATATTAAACTGACTTAAAACAACTTGATAAGTTCTATTAAACTGACTTAAAACAACTTGTTAAGGTATATTAAACTGACTTAAAACAACTTGTTAAAATTATATTAAACTGATTTATAACAACTTGTTAAAATTATATTAAACTAACTTAAAACAACTTGTTAAATTATATTAAACTGACTTAAAACAACTTGTTAAAATTATATTAAACTGATTTATAACAACTTGTTAAAATTATATTAAACTGACTTAAAACAACTTGTTAAATTATATTAAACTGACTTAAAACAACTTGTTAAATTATATTAAACTGACTTAAAACAACTTGTTAAAATTACATTAAACTGACTTAAAACAACTTGTTAAATTATATTAAACTGACTTAAAACAACTTGATAAATTATATTAAACTGGCTTAAAATAACTTATTAGTTAATAACTTAAGTTATTATTAGCATGAAAGCGTTGTCATAGCTTACTGATTATATGATCAGCATAAGAAAATGTTTGACAGGGTTTCTGCAGGTTGTATCAAGTCAAATTCAAGTCTTTTAAAGACCCTTTTACGACTATTATGAATGAAATTTTAGAATTATTCTTAAGTAATTATTTCTTAGCAACATACTTTTATGTGTCAAAACAAGAAATCTGTAGTTGTATACACGTTTTTCAACATAATATGTATTGGGTTTTGGTTTTAAAAATGACAAGTTTAACATTTACAATTACATAAATAATCGAAAATATATATTTGTTGTCTTTTGGTATAACTTCTATTCAACCGAATGCATTTGTGTTATAAACCCTTAAGTTTCATGCCTACACTGTAAAAAAAAAATTGTACGACAAATTAGTCATGACAGCATATGTTTTTAGCTCATTGTAACAAGTTAAACATGTTCTAACTAATATTGTATGAGTTACGCAAGCTGTTTTAAGTCAGTTTAACATAATAAGTTCAAGGGAGGTTAATTTGATTCAGCTTTAAATTTAAGGCAACCAGCTTTTTTTTTTTACAGTGCATTTATAAATATTGTTTCTCAACCCTTCTGTAAATATTTTTTGTATGAATGGAAGATAACGTAATGGGATAAATTGCTCTTTTATTATCATGAGGAATTGTGTAATTGTTTTTAGTTTTCTTTTGGCGATTTTATTAAGATGTATTGTTGGTGATGGATGTAGGTCCGATTGGGTAGCTTAAAATTAAGACCTGTTTAAAATGATTTAAAACTCACAACACAATATTTCAGTAAATCTAAAACTTTTTAAGACCTAAAATTTAGTTGTTTAAATTTAAGACATTAAGACCCTGTGGACACCCTGGTTTAATTAATTTTTTGGATTTTGTCTCAGTTTAGGCATTCAAAATATTCTCAATTTCTTCATTGTGAAGATATTGTGAAGGCAAAACATGGATGACTGTGATTAGCTTCTTTTATAGGAATGGCTAGCATTAAAAACAGTGCAAGGCCTTGTGAGGTGTGAAACGTGAGATTACATCGGCTAAAATAAAACAAATACTTGCACTGTAACAAAAACTGGCTGCTTTAAATTTTAAGTTGAACTTAGTAAACCTTATTTGTCATTTTAACTTACATTGCATTAAAATCCCTTAATGTGTGGCTTGGACAACATTAGAAACCTGATTATTGTGATTTAGTAAGTTGTGGTTAAAATAAAAACACTGACATGACTTATTGATCAAGTAATTTTTTACAGCGCTCTTATGAAGTGAAAAAAAAAATAATAATTTTACAACATTCTTTTATTCACTCAATATTCTCAGGAACTAATTTAGTTTTGCCTGTATATTTTAAACTTATATATAAACTTTCAAAGTGCTGGTTGCCATTGATAAATCACAGCTGATCACAATAAAAATCTTTAATTTTATACCAAAGGAAAAAAACTTCACATCTTGGATAGGCATGGACGATCACCGTTTTTAAGGTTTACCTCGGTTTAAACCGCCAAAATTTTCTGCTTAACCATTCCTACGGTATGTGTACAATTTTTTATTTACATTTTTAGGACAACAGTATCTACAGCACAAATGGTTTACAAAAATGTTGTTTTAAATTGTAAAGAAATCTGTGTTTTTGAAACAACTGAAGACAGCAGAACTCAATGATTAATTTAAATTATTTAGCTTGACATGAATATTATAAATGTTTCTCAACATAAAATATATTGTGTTCAAAGGGGAACAAAGTTTTTGTTTTTAATCCAGACCTTTAAAAGGAACTTATTATAGAGCAGTGATCACAATACCGTAAAACCGTGATATTTTTATCCAAGGTTAATCACACCGTCAGAATCTTATACTAGCCCATACTTAATCATAAAAGACCTGAGGATGAGTAAAAAAGCAAATGTTCATGTATTTGGTTGATTTATCTCTTTAAGATTAGTTTGAACCAGTAGAGGGAGGCAGAGCTCTAACTTTATAAGGCCTTAAACAACAAATAAAGGGTTTAACCATGTTGTTTACATCATCCGGGTAACCACCAAGACTTTAAAACCTCATTATTCCTCTAAATGCTTGAGAAAACATTTAATAGCTTGTGCATTTATAATCCTGAAATGCTGCTCTGACATCAGAGCGCCACACTTGGCTCTATGATCTTCTAGACAGTTCTAGTAAATATAAAAGCAGAATAAGTACACAGTGAGTGTGCTTTGTGCAACAGCACATCCTTTACCTTAATTTGCAAGCGGATGGGATACAAGGGCATTGGACGTCCCCCTCAAGCACTCTGTTGCCGGGCAGACAAAGTCCTTCAGCTGAGGATCTGCATACATTGAGGATGGACAGAGGGAGAAAAATAAAACAAAGGAATGATTGGGGTGAGAGACAAAGAGGGAAGAAATGACAGGAGGAGGGGGAGGGGGAGGGGGAGATAAGTTGTAAAACATTAATAAGTAGCTCAACAGTAACATTTTATTTAGCATTGTTTGCATACTTCTGTAGTTTTATTTCAGTTTTAAATGTTGGAAATTTGTAGTTCTTTATTTGAACAATTGAAATTTCTCCCGAATTTAAGATAGATGGTGTCATTTACAGATTTTAATTTGTAAAACATTAATAGAAATCTCCACATTATTTTATTTACAGCATCGTTTACAAACTTCTGTAGTTTTATTTCAGTTTTAAACTTTACAATTTGTAGTTCTTCATTTGAATAAAACTATTGACATTTCTCCGGAACTTAAACACAAATGTGTCATTTAGAGTTTTATTAATTGTGGAAAATTACAGAAAAAAGTGCCATGTTTTCAGAGATATTTACAATAATTTTTAGACAACACAGTCTCAATGTTTTAATTCTTTAACTGCCCCACCAGGAAAAAAAAACCCTAATATTGCAGTTAACACACCTAATTGGATTTTTTCGAACTCATCCCATAATTTCTAAAATATTAGCCTCCACCGAATGGTTGATATGACGGTTTATCTTAAGTACCGGAATTAATACATGAAAAATCTGAAAATCTGAAGTGTAAGACCAATTTCTTTAAAAATAAAGTGCAAAATCAAACATTTTTGACCACTAAATCATCTTTATTTTTATATAGAGTATGCCATAAAATGTCAGATTCTCATTTAACATGTTTTCTTGTTTTTTTTTTTTACAATAAAACCTAAATAAAGTGTAGCAGTGCAACAGGATGATGTTTGTTTGATTTTTTTGTAAACCTACAATGGTGTGTGTGTAAGCCATTATTTAAAACTACATCATTCTTAAAATGACTTTAACAGTCATCATTTAAAACAGTCAAAACATGGTCAACCGTTTGGTAGAGCAGGCAGTTAAAGGGTTAACTTCGGAAAATTAATATTTGATATTTTAATTAATATTATTAACACTAATTTTCAATCACAGCACATGAAAACATTTGGTATTCTGACCAATTTTTATTTTCTGAGATGGAAAGCTCTTAATGACAATATTTCTATTTTAATTTGGGAAGAAATGTTATTCGACCTTATTAGAACAAAACAAATGTTGACATTTTACTCAAATCTAAAGCTAATAAATCTAACCAATGCAGAGAAACCACATTTTCAAGTGGTCTATATACACTGAAAAAAATGATTTATTGGATTTTTTTACTTTTTTTTTTTAATGTAAGAGGTTTAATCAGAGGTGATGTCACAGGCTAATGATAATCAAAGTTATAGATTAGCCTATTGGTTAATATTTTAAAAGGAATATTATTTTGTTCAGGAAATGATTTAAAACAAATGTTATTTTTATCACGATTAAGAACTTATTCCCAAAACAATTAGCAAAAATTCTCAATCTCTGACGTATTGATAAAATACACTAATAAAGTTATTGGACTTACTTAATTTAAGGTAAGTGGTTGCAAACAATATATATATGGCCTTTAATTTGTTTAAATTCAGCCCATTTTGTTAGCAACCACTTACCTTAAAAAATAAATAAATAAAGAAATAAATAAATAAAAATAAATAAATTTGAATAAATCCAAAGAATCTATATCTATCTATCTATCTATCTATCTATCTATCTATATATATATATATATATATATATATATATATATATATATATATATATATATATATAAATAAATAAATAATGACACTACATAATTTATTTACATTAAAGGCTTAACTAGTTTAATTAGTTTAACTAGGCAGGTTAGGCAAGTTATTGTATAGCTATTTTAGGTCAAAATGATTAGCCCCTTTAGGCCTTTTTTGTTTTTTGTTTTTTTTATTGTCTACAGATAAACCATCGTTGTACAATAACTTGCCTAATTACCCTAACCTGCCTAGTTAAACTAGTTAAGCCTTTAAAAGTAAATTAATTATGTAGTGTCATCATGGCAAAGATAAAAGAAATAAGTTATTAGAAATTAGTTATAAAAATTGTTCAGAAATGTGTCGAAAAAAATCTTCTCTCCGTTAAACAGAAATTGTGGGAAAAATAAACAGAGGGGCTGATAATTCATGGGGGGGCTAATAATTCTGACTTCAATATAGCAGATTTTTTAATTGATGTATAATTAATTTGAACTGGCTCAGATAGGCGCGGATCATATTCAGCATTGAATCCCACGCATTACATGTTGCTGTGGAAAGTTTAACAAGAGCAAATAAGCGCTGAGCAAATGTTCCACAGTTCTGACCCTGAACAGTGCACGCGCTTTTCAGGACGGGGCGTGGTCGTAGGCTCCTATTTAAATGAGCCGTGTCCCGTAAATTAAACAGAGCTGATTGACTTTATAAAAATCACCGCAAACCTCAGCATCGCTATTAAGCCTATTTATCGGTCTTGCAAACTTTTATGGTATATAATTAAGCCACATTAAATACTTGGAGGGCATGTCTAGTAATTATTTTCAATTAGCCTATATAGATTATCTGACAATAAAAACATCTATATCTATGCATTTGGCAGATGCTTTTATCCATCTAATGCGATTACATAAAATGATGCTGTATACCTGCATCATTTATTAATTTTAATCTATTTAAAAATATATTTACTTAATATTTTTAAATGCATTTTCCTGTTCAGCGACTTTTTAAAAAATATTAAAACTTTTCCCCCACTGGATGCGTTATTTTTACCCCCACAAAAAAAATAAGTTTAAATTCAGTAAATTTATATCTATGATAGAGCCATTATTAATTTTAAAATACTGGAGTGTTTCACAAATTAACCACTCCAATAAGCCAGACACTGAAAAAACAATTGCCAATTATTTTGCGAAGAAAAAAAATTCTGAATGGTGATAAAATTAACTTAAGATTCGATTTAAATAATATCCTCTAGAAAAATAATATTCCATTTAAAATATTAACAATAGGGTAATGTATGATTTTGATTATCATTAGCCTATGACATATCACGCCTAATTAAATGCATATTACGTCTGTAAAACTTCTAATACGAACTATTGGTTGAATTTACTAAAATAAACATTTAAAACAGAATTCTACTTTTAAGATCGATAAATATGATTTACGTGTTTAATTGGTAATCCTGAGTTATTAATTATTAATTCCGAGTACGCAACGTTATTAAAATGACACGACGGTGTTAGTAGGAAATATTTGCTAGATTTATATTTATTTCATAGAACTTGGGTTATATTTTACTGCATCAATCTACAGGTATTAAAAGCTCTTGTCTTCATGCACATCTGCTCGTGTCCACATGACAGACTGAGACAACACTAACAGAACATCCGACAGGTTGAAAACCCCTGGTGTGAAACTTTCAAGAACTCAGTTTTCTAGGCCCCGAATGTTTTCCCTCTTTTTTATTTACACCTCACTAAAACGAACAAAATAATGCATTATCTAGGTCAGGGGTGTCCAAACTAACCCTATCTCACTACAAGAAAGTCGCTATAGCAAGCCTAGCAAGATTTTGATTAGCTTCAGGTGTGTTTAATTACGCTTGAGGTAAAACGTGCTCGACAGTTGTCCTACAGGACCGAGTTTGGACACCCCTGACCTAGGTTTGCTGTAACAGAGTGACATTCAGGATTGGCTCCCTCTGCTGACGACCATTTGTAATTATGCTGTTTGTTAAGCCAACCTCAGCTGCCAACAAGTGGTCACGTTTTAAACAGCCTACTATTATTATATTTGTAGTTTTTGGAACGTAGACTGACAGCAAAATTTTAGTCGTGAACTGTTTAGTGTTTAAAAGCAACATGGTTTATCATTAAACCATTAAACAGATAATTCACCCCAAAAATGAAAATTCTGTCTCATTTATTTACTCATCCTCCACTTGTTGCAAACCTGTTGGAGTTTCCTTCGTCTGTTGAACACAAAGGAATATTTTATTTTCTGAAATCCATAGTATTTTTTGTTACTATATGGATGTAAATAGCTGCTTTTTCAACAGAAGAAAAAACTCAAACGTTTAGAACCACTAGTGAGAATAAATGCTGAGTAAATTTTCATTTGGGGTGAACTATTCTTTAATTGTTTATTATTATGAATTTAATCATTATTAATTTGGGCCACATAAAGGCTCTGAAAGAGCTTCCTAAATTTAATAGCTTGTTTTGTTCCCATATTGGTGGCTGCCTTTTAAACAGACGTGAAAAATTTAGAACTACTTTAGTGAGAGTAAATGGTGAGTAAATTTTCATTTTTGGGTGAACTATCCATTTGTTTTCATTATTTATTTAATCATTATCAATTTGTTTATGTTACAGAAGGATTTTGGATAACTAACTTTTGTTTTTTACATCTAAGAGAGCTTTTTACCTTTTGTGCAATGGAAAAGTCCCCCACTCTGGTTCTTTACTGGCACTGATGGTTCCATAAAAATGTAACATTTATGAAACCTTTCTATTGCACCAAAGGTTTTTCACAATAGAAAACTATTTCGAGTTTTTAAATGTTCTTTGCACAAAAAGGCTCCTTTAAGATTATTTCACTAAAAATTTCAGTGAAGAACTAAAAATCTCTATGGCATTGATGCAAAATCCCCCTTTCAGAATTGAAAACTTTTTTTTATGTCCTTGAAATCAATATTTCACCTTTTAGATTGTTAAATAATTGTAATAATGCTTAGCCTTTGCTTTTTTTTATCGAAATGAAAAGGAGGCTTTTTAAGGCCAGTTTAAAGTTCCTAATGTTCCTAATGTGTGCCAGCATTTTTTAAATATTTTGTTCTTACGTAACATTAGAGTGAAACTAGACATGTCTTGGCATACTGCTCAATTGTGGCCTATTAGTCAGAAAACACCTAGCTGTACCATTTACATTTTAATACATTTTCTATTTTGCTGCGGTGTTCAACAAAATGCAGACATTTTAACCCTGATCTGATTCAAGAAGTTGACTCTACGAACATCCACTTGTGCCTAATGCAATCGGACATAGCTGATCCTTAAGGGTTAAGCAGTATAAAATGTGAAACTATGAACTGATTATTACTGCACAATTAGTACACCTAAATTGATGTAAAAACGCAAGAAAATATGTAAATCGTGCTCCAAAACCAGACAAGGTGTGATGATTAAGAGTTGTTAATTATGCGAGTTTGTAGTTTTTCAAAGAATTGTTCACCCATGACTGAAATTCTGCGGACAGCTTACTCCAAGCTTGCTTAGATTTTTGTTCTCTTGAACACAAACAAAACTATTTAAACGAATGCTGGAAATAGGTAGCCATTAATACTCACTATATACGGCAAGGGTGTCCAAACTCAGTCCTAGAGGGCCGGTGTCCTGCTTATTTTATTTCCAACCCAAATTAAACACACCTGAACCAGCTAATCAAGCTTCTACTAGCTATACTAGAAACTTCCAGGCAGGTGTGTTGAAGGAAGCTGGAGCTAAACTATGCAGGACACTGGCCCTCCAGGACCGAGTTTGGACACCCCTGATATAGCGGAAAAATACTATGAACTCAATGGCTACCAGTTTTCAACATTCTTCAAAATATCTTGTTTTGTTTTCAAGAGAAGAAAGAAACGTAAAACAGGTTGAGAGTGAGACAATCAGGATCGAATTTTCATCTTTAGGTGAACTATCCCTTTAAGTCACAGATGTAAAACTCAGTTCTTGGAGGGCCGCAGCTCTGCAATTTAGTTCTAACCCTAATTAAACACACCTGATCAAACTAATTGAGTTCTTCAGACTTGTTTGAAACCTACAGGGAAGTATGTTGAACCAGGGTTGGATCTAAACTCTGCATAGCTGCGGCCTTCCAGACACTGAGTTTGACACCCCTGCTTTAAGTAAATCCTCTGCAAATTAGACCAGTGTGTGAAAGAATCACTTGTAGAAAGCAGTCAACCTGAAGTGGAGCTGGAATGGATTACAGAATGTTTTGAGTAAAGGTGGTAACAATGACTATTAAATTTAGGTTCGGATAATTACACGATTCTTTATACAACTCTGTATTCTTGCATTTCAACACTTACAATTATGTAAAAATCTCAGTCATAGTTAAAATAACCTATATTTATAAATACAACTTAAGTAATTATATTAATAACGAGATTAAACGTCTCTGATTTTGCTTCGAGAACAATCAAATATAGTCCACGACACCGTGATTTAGAAATTTTGGCTTATAAAAAGCTTTTGCTTCACAGTACAACTCATAATTATACTTGAAATCAAAATTTTCTGTGCTTGCATCTTAGTAGCACACCTGACTTACGGATTCAAATAGCTTCTTTAGGCATTGGCTGTTGACATAAAAAAAGCATAGAACATTATGTGTTATGCCAATGGTAATTACAACATGGCGTAAATGTATCTTATTTGCCGCATTCTAAATTAAAGAGCCAGTTACCATTAATAACATGATATATGCAGTGGTTGAGAAGCTCTGGTTAGCAAAGAAACTATGAGTATTAAATAAACTAAGACACGCTCATGTAAACTAGCTGATTCAAAGGGAAAATTAGATTTTTTGTATGCTATATGAGAAGACTGTTGCGGATTTGAAATGGAGTGTGGCAAGACTAAGGGTTTTCCCATTCAAGTAATCAGAACTGTGTCTTGGATCCCTGAAAAAGTTGCCCAGAGGTGCTGCAAATATTTCAAGTAAACGATCAGACTTGTATTTAGTCAAGACGAGTTGCAGGCATTCAGCTACTACAAATTATCTGTGCGTGTTTTATTGTTGAATACATTTTATTGTTAAACATAAGTGTGCGCGAAACCGGGAAGAAGAACGAAATCAGTTACTGAAGCAACTGAGATGAAAAGACTCAAAGACATCATGGTTGAGACTTCACACCCCCACACTTTTTTTCCAAACACATCTTTATTTAAGTCAGTACAGTTAAAGCCTCCAGGAACTGAAGGAGGCCATGATGATTCTGGCGGACAGCTTCATTTCTTCAGCAGCATCTTCCACTGTTGGAAAAATGGCTAGTCGCGGTACACCTCAGCATCTTACCTCAAAGTGGTAAAGATTAAGTTTTCTCTACGCTGCTGGTTTGTCCAAGAAAGACCATAACGAAGCTGAACTAACTATTAGAGGTACATTTAATTGCATGAACAAAATAAGATGTGGTGAATCAAAACTATCAGCTTTGCATAACAATTTAACTTGATCATCAGTAGAACTTAACTTTGGAAGTAAAAAAATATTACATATATCAACCTTAATTAAATCCAAGAAAAAACATTTCTTTCCCAAAGACATTCGCGAGATATGTGCGTTATCATACTAAATAAGGGAAAAGACATTTTGTATTAACCTTTCTACTATATTTTCCATTGAACTACATACAAAATCTACAGATGTTAAAGAAGAATTAATGAAATGAAATAGAATAACCACCTCTTGTTTCGTCTGCCTTCAGATTCCATCTCATTCCCCAGCATTCCTTGCCAGACATTCTTTCCATTTCCCTGCTCCAGAGCTCCTTGACTCCATCTGGCCGCACAACTGCTCACAGTTTACATGTCTTCATGTTGGAAAAGAACAGAACTTGCTCGAGAGATTCTAGTGATCTGGTTGCATCCCCTTAGTTGCTTAAATAAATTTGCTCTTCTCTATTGTAATTCTGTAAGGGTGTTCGACAACTTCCTCGTTGGTTCATTGTCCAGAGCAACCATGATCTTACTGACAACCCATCAGCACTTTTTGACTTGCTCACTGTGACATGCACTTAACACCAGAGCAGAAGAATCACATCAGACACTTCAGTAATGTGGAGGCAAGAAAGGTCTTTTGGGTGGGTAAAAGGGACCCCTGACTCTGGGAGGCCCACCAAAAGGTGGACCAGGTCGCTTGCCTCTTGGAAAGGGCGGTTCATGGTGAACGAGGGGTGGTCGTCGAATGGGCCTAGGGGGAGGATAGTGTCCAGGGTGTGGTGGACGAACATGGTGTGGTGGTGGAGGCCTGTGCTCCATGTGAGGAGGAACCCTGTGCTCTGGATAGGGAGAGGCACGTTCTTCAGGGTAATACTCTTGTGGATGAGAGGAAACTGCGTGCATGTCATAATGAGGGGGAGAGGGGCTACGTTTTGGATGGTCATAGTACGTGTCAGTGTATGGATCTTCAGGCAAAGGTCCAGAAGGACTTTGGGCCTCATGATAACTCATTACTGGAGGAGGACCACCAATGTGGTGATGGGGTATACTTGGAGGGTGTTGCAGAGGTGCCCTTGGTGGATGTTGATGGTTATAGTCCATGGGACCATTTGGTGGGATTTTGGAAGCATGGTGTGGTGCATGGGCAGTGTGAGCAATCCTGTCCCCATGTGGATGGAAAGGCTCCTCTTTTGGAACCTCATGAGACAACTGTTCATAATCAGACTTTGTTGGGATATATGAGCTATCGACACCACCTCGTTCTGCAACACCAAAAGGTCCCGGCAAATCCCTGGTGGTGTGTGGTGCATTTGCCCTCAAAGAAGAAGCTGCAGCCATGAACTCTTTGGGTGGAGGTGGAAGCTTTGGGATAGGTGGGAGAGGTGTGGTGAAGAAGGTAGGTGCAGTTAGATTCTGTCTTTGTTCTTTGGAAAGGTATGGGTCTCCACCATATGTGTCAGAGCTAGGCAACACATGTCTTTCTTGGCCATCTTGATAGGTATAGCTACCTTCCTCTAGTTTAGGATTTGGTCCCACATTATGGATTAGAGGGTTTTGTCTCATATCTTGAAGCACCATACTGGATCTTTCAGTGGTTTCTACACTCTCTCTTGAAGGTTGTTGGTTACTTGACATTAAAGACGAACGCATTGCTTCCATGCGCTGATGACGCTGAGCTTCAGCCTCAGCAAGAGAGGGTACAGAGTCCTTTATTGATGCAATCGTTTGGTGAATTTCTGGAGCTTGTGCATCTGCATGAGCAATTTGGTCCTGCCAAGAAGGAAGTTGACAAGTTGATTTGGAGTCTGTGGATGCTGTTTGTCCCTGCTGATATGGGAATGGCTCTGATCTGGGATCATCCATAATTTCATCTTGTGTTGGTGTAGCTCCAGCTTCATCTCTTACAGGGGTTCCACCAAGGTTCTCTGCGCTTGCTGAAGGACTATCAACAGTTCCCTTGGGCCATGGAAGAACAGAAGGAAAGCCCAAATTAAATCCTTTCAGGCCTGGGTGTCCTTGGAGAAAGGTATCAATCTTGGAGTCCAGAGTAGGGTTGAAAGGAGAGCTAGGATTTATTTTCTCATTCACTATATTTGACTGCAAAGTTGAAGAAGCAACATATTCTTGAGAAGTGGTGTCCCTATTCAATGGGACACTAGTTGTAGTAGGTATGACTTTAGGAGGTGTATGAGATTCTTCTGTAAGAGGTGTGGTCAGGGATTGCTTTTCAGAATTTGAATTTGCAGGGGTCTTTGCAGCAGGGTTGTTTAACAAAGAGGACAGACCTGGGAAGGGATTGTGGAAAGAGAAAGATAGGGGTAGGGACGCAAGGGTCAGCAGATTTGTTAAAAAAAAAACATCTCCTTTTTTCTAAATATCATCAGCTGATTCTGCCAAAACTAGGCAAAGGTTTATTTAATATATAGTTTTAAGTCAACATGAAACTACATTCTCAACTCATTTAACTTCAATAATATCAAAATTTGCAATATAATAAATTTTTTTCATTTTTTTAAAGCAGGATAGAGACTCGGGAAATAAAGATACAGCTGAATTTGAGTTTGTATTTGAATGTGGAGGACTACTCCACTTCTCAAATGCTACCAACCAGACACCAACATTTGGTAAATAGAGGTCAAGTTCACCCTTAAGAAGATCTTGATGTGTCCCAGTGTCTACGTCACTTGTAATGCTTTTTTATTTTTCAGACCCACTGTTAATTCTCATAACCTTTATAAAATTAATGCTCACAAGATTTATGACAGTCTGAGAAGAAAGTTGTTGCAAATGTGGAGCAGTTATTATATTTTAATGAAATATTAAAAAGTCAAACCGGAACCTTTAGGAACTTTACAATCTAATCCAAATTATGGGAGTCATGATTGGATTCCAAAACTATCCTTCACTTACATTTTTGCTATTTCTTCAGTTGTGCAAATACATTTTTCCAGCTTTAAATTTTACCAAGACTCACAAGTTTCACCGGACAAGATCAGTTTCTAGTTCACATCCGCATAGGTTTGCAATGCCACAATCTAATTTGAATACAGAATCGATTCTGAAAGAACGCATCATTTAATTGATTCTTTTTCTCCCACCCCTAATCAGAATAAGGTATTCCGTTCAAAAATAGCATGCATTTGCATTTCATGTTGACTTAATAAAAAACTTATTGTTTATGAATTTCCTATCCAAACTATTTGGTTCCTAAAATAATCTTGCATTTCCAATTCTCACCATGAAAACCCCCAAGGCTTTGTGTTTTGGAAAGAGCACTGAGCAGAGTGTTGGTGTTGATGTCCACCCTTGAGAGAATGCTGGTCAAAGGGTTGGCTGGAGGGGCAGGAGTAGTGGGAGTCTTCTGAGCTGAGGTTGGAGTTGCAGGTACACTTGGGGAAGACCGAGATACAGGACTAACTCCAACAGCTGCAAAGGGAACAACATTGGTTAAATGCATGACGTTGCATGCAAAAGTAATTTTTTCCATAACTTCACATAATATGTAATCATGTGGTATAGGCTTTTATTTTATTTAAGTTTTTGCAACGCATCATTTGACAGATTCCTAAAAGGACACAGGAAAGTGGTTGGAGAATGTAAGCAAGACACCAAAGGCAACATTAAAGCTTGTATCCTTAATTATGACCAGCCACAGTTATGACATTAAATAGGCAATTTTAACCTGCGTATAACATACTGTACAAATTAACCAACAATCTCACCTGAGTTCTTCATAACATTTGTGAGTGTGCTGAGGATGGAGCTGATCTTGCCCAGATCAACACCAGCAAGGTTCACTGGAAGTGACTGTATGGTTGGTGTGGTGGGTGTAGTTGCAGCTGTAGCTGTTGTTGTTGTTGCTGTTGTTGTTGTAACAGCTGTAACTGAGGACTGAGGAACTAACTGAGGAACTGTAACTGCTGGTGTTGCAATCTCCTCTGTCTGTGTGACTTCACTTGTTGGCAGGGACTCTGTGACATTTGGAGTGACAGGGGAATCTTTGGACACAATAGTTTGGGCCTCACATTCCTCTACTGTAAAGAGGAAAACAATGAAATCAATGATTTTAGCAATGAAAGAAATCAAAGATAATTTCGCCAAGCTTATATGGTACCTATAATGGCAGGGGTTTCCGTCTCCTCTGCATCCGAGAGCTCCATATCTTCTATGTCACGATTGTCTTTGTCTCCAATAGAGACACTCGGTGGTGGGGAACCTCCAGAAGACGAGAGGGGGCTAGGAGCATCGGCTAAAGCAATCAGGTCTTCTTCCATTGCCTGCCCATCCAGGTCTGGGTCTGGGGTACCAATTCTTTCCAAAGCATGGAAGGGGGACTCGGAGCCCGTGGGGGAAGGCGCATCTTCAATGGGGGAGGGGATGGGCGAGTCATCTGGATCAGGTATTACTGTCTTCTGTGCATCAAGCTTCCGCTTAAGGTGTGAAACTCGGTTTGCAAATGTCTCATAGGCCTGGGATGGGCATGATTTAAAGAGATAATATCAAATTAGTTCCAACTACATTTTATTACATATACATTCATAAAACTGGAATATCAACAAGTATTAAGCAATAAGAAAATACATTACTGTTTAAATATCTGAGGTTATGCTGTGTTCACACCAGAAGCGGCATGTGTGGATAAATAGCGCTATTAAACAGATGCGTGAACATTTTGAGTTCTCACTTCATTCGCTACATTCTCACATCAAATTTACTTTACAATAGTTGTGGATTCGTGTTATGGGTAGGGCTTCTGTCTGCCTAGTGACTCTAGATTCGTTGCTAAATGGCTAACACTGACTTTATTGAGAGAATAGCTGTGCTGTATGTGCTTTAGCAATGCTGAAAAACAGCGTAGATTCGTTCGCCGCAGAGTTTGAGTAAACTAGGTCCTTTCAGAGGTACACCAAGCTCTGGGAGTTCATCAACTACTCCAGAAACTGAACCGAGATGATGGAAGCTTTCAGCAGTGCTTCAGACTGAGCTGAGCTGAGTGTCGGCAAGAGGATTTCCCCTCGGGACACCAACAACAGGCACTACGTCATAATCACTCACCTACAAGAGCAAGCTCATGATTGGTTAACGTAGCGCGAATGTCTGCTGAAGTTCAGATTTTCTAACTCGAGAGATTTGTGCGTTAAGCGCGTCAACACGCAAAACGCTCGCAGGAATGTGCCACAGGATGTCTAGTCACATCTTTGCATTGACTAAACATGTAAATCAATCACGCTTGATGCTTCATCCGGGTCTGGTGTGAACGCAGCATTGGAAGAGAGAATTAAGAGTTTTGAATTTATTTAATTAATCTCTGGTTGTTTCATGGCAAAACTAGATCAAATTTATAACCTTCATAAATTTCCCTTTTTTATAATAATAAAAAACTATAAAAATAAATCAACAGCAATAAACAATACATAAGATAAAATACATAATATTAATAATAATAAATACAAGATAAAAATCTAAAACAGTTAAAACAGATAAAAATTGCAAAATTTTAAAAGGATTCACATTTAAACATTTAATTTAAAGTCCAGATGAAAATAGTTATCTGATAACATTACAAACAGGGCATTACTATATGTTTGTGTTTTCTGGGATTAGAAAGCTTTTAATCAATATTGTTGCGTTTTGATGCAAGCAAGGAAAGATCTATGCGTAATCAATTTGTGACATGGTGTTTATTTTTTTACCATTGCGAAAATAATCAATTTCTACTTTATTTAATAGGATAAAATGCACTTAATGCTCAAAACCCAGGCCTAAATACATTTTAAACTATAACCACAAAAAAATAAAAACAGAGTCAACCTTGCAGAACCAACCGAAATTATCCCAAAAGTAAAATATTTTAAGTATTATGTCTAAAACGTTAATTGTACAAAACCATTTAGGTATTCTTATATACAATAAAAAAAAACAATTTGTCACAGACAGGACACTAAGAATAGTCAGGATGTATTTTGTTTTGTTTTGTTTTTTTTACAAATTCAATTGTGGCACAATGCAGCAGAAACCACTAAAAGCATCAAATGAGCATTTTGTCATTTCATCTGAAAGTGCTTTTCACTGCTTTCAAATACAAAGAGAGTTTCTTTAATATGTGCACTGCAATCATGAGTCTGCTAGAAAGCCTGGGCTGTAAGTGAGGAGAGATTAAGAGCTCTTATTGAAGCAAACAGAAATAATTAGATTTCATAAAGTGCTTTTTGGAAACATAAATAAAACAACATTTTACTTATTTCCTACTCTGCCATTTCATTTGAAATGACCTGATGGTTCTCTAAATTGTTTCTAGACTAGCACTGTGGAGAATGTGTCCAAATGTGGCAGTGTGGCAAAAAAAACGCCTCAAATTGAAATGTAAATTCTTTGCTATTATTAGCACAAAGATTGTGGTGTAGTCAATGTGTCACTAAAAATAATTTCAAGCAAAGATAACACCAAATTGATCTCTGATACTCACTTTAGCCACAATCTTGACCTCTTTATATTGCATCTCGTAGAATATATCTGCATTCTCCAGAGCTTCCATCAGGGAAGGGCCTTTTTTAACCTCTCCATCCAGAAAGGAAACAAACTCCTGTAGCTTCATGCTTCCATCTTCAAAGTCCTTAGAAAACCTTTTACCTCCTGCCTTGTCTAAAGAGAACAAGTAAAAACATACACATGAGCATGAAGACAAACACTGATATAATGAAGGATATAGATCCACTTATTACATATTCAGAATATTAAAATGTATTGTTTACACACCTTTCAGTTTCTTTAGAGCCTCTGTGCTGCACACATCCACTCTCATTGCAGCTAACTGTTTCTCTTTGAGCTCAATCTCATCCATCGACTTCCTGTACTTGGACAGATGCTCGATAAACGTTGAGGGCTGATGGGTAAACATGAAAGCATGTTAGAAATCATATAAAATTAAAAACGTTCAATTAAAAACATTCTGCTTGAGCCAAAGGGCCCAAACAATTATTTAATTCTGAATATCAATTATTTACCACAAATTCAGCAACAATCTTAGATTTCAGGGCTGATTTAGAGTTGACTGGAGCTGGTTGAACTGAAAAAAAAGTGTCAGGAAATAAATCATTTAAAAAGTCTTTCCTTTAATTACAATAAAACAAACTGTTTTAGCACACCCTTAACATGTAAAATCACACCTTTCACTGGTTCTTCTTTCCGAGCCAAACTACTCCTCAGTTGACTGATGAATTCCTCTGAATATACGTTTCGTTCTTCCCAAATGGACAGTATCCGCTCCACTGACTTTTTCACTTTAGCATCCTTTGTGGCTCTAAATCACAGACATTTACAGGGATTCACATTGTAAAGCAATTCACACAATGCAACATAAGTCTGATTTTGGGTAATCATTTTCATTCAATGTGTCATATTTAATACAGCATTTATTATACAGGATTTATAACACATAGTTAAAAGCACCTTCACATCATACAAAAGCAAGTTTTCACCCACTGATGTCATTATAAAATTGTATGTTTACAGGGATTATTCAACTAGTATTATAAATCATTTTATTTCTAAATCATATACATTGTTTTGATTGAGTTTGCCATTTGTCTATCATTAATCAATTATTCGAACTGTGACAACGAAAAAATATCTGGTGATTGGATTGGTTCATAGGTTGTGCCAAGTTTGAGAACAGAAAATAATGGCCTGTTTCCAAAGAGTGGTACAGTTTGGTACGGGTCACATTTATCCGGCTTGCATTTCCACAGCCAAAGGGGTACCAATGGTCAAAGTTTCAGACGGCGTCATTCTCACTCGAGAAAATGTCAAAGTAAAGCTGTAAAGGTCGTTCACATATCACACACTGATTGCTTTGGTCCGAAACAGTTGAAAAGAACCAAAATGCAGTCAAGTGACAAAATCCACATTACTCATTGGCCAGACGTTATTGAACGTATTTCCTAAACTGCTTTTCGATTGGTCAGAATTAACATGCAGGAAATGGAACTCACGCAAGTAAACAAACCAGCAGACACAAAATGTTGCTGCACTGGCTGATTGTATCCCTGGTCATAGTATACTATATAGTTTGTAAACATCACTTTAGACAGACTATAATTTTCAAGAATGAAGCGCAGCTGCGGCTGGAAAATGTTTTAACGCACTGAAAACAGCGAAGGCGTTAGGAGGCGTGAATTACTTTAGCTAAACTGCGCCATGGTCATCTTCCGAAAATACTACCAACGATCCATCAGGTGATGTTTTTCCCTCTCTCTCTCTGTTTAAAACTGTTGGTAAAGCGCTGTCAACAAGTCTTTTTCCTTCAAAGCCCATAAAATGTGTCAGTGCATCAGACTACGGCAGCTGGATTAGTCCAAAAGGTACAGTACTTTTTGCTGTTGGGTCTGTTTTAGTTAGGATCATATTCTCACCACAAACGAACCGCTCTAGGGTTCGTATGAATGTGTACCGAGACCACCCCTTCAAGTATGTCTGGGTATGCTTTTTTGGTCCGCTTTTGGTGCGCACTCGAGTGCGATTGCTACATTCACACCTGCCCAAACAAACTGCACTAAGACGGAAAACGAACTCTAGTGCGATTCAACCGAACTAAATAAGGCAGGTGTGAAAGCACCCTTATACACATAAATACTTGTGTATAAATGTTCATTACTAACCTTTCTATGAACATGATTTAATTATAACTGCAGAATAATTATAGTGCGAAATAGCCTACTGCAACGTCTGCAATTATATAAAATAAATAAATAAATGCAACATAGTTAACATAGTTTGCTATATATAACATGGCAGTTTGTTCAAGTTTTAGGTTGCTGAACGAATCATTTGCTCCTTTGTTTTTCCGGCTTCTTTGTTTTTTCACATGTCACTATCGTGTATGTCCATTTCTGAAAGGATCAGATGTCAGAAGCACTTCAATAATCACACACACACACACATTATTATCATCAGCTTAAGATGTTCGTTATTTCAAATATAGACATGCGGCAAGCTCTCTGGAGAAAGTGAAACTGCTCACACTTTTAGACAGGCTCGTAAAACAACAACAGGACACAGCAGATTTTGTTCTTCTTGGCTTTGTGGCTGTTCATCAGGACGACGACAAGGTTTATTTGAGCTCAGGTCAACCATGGCTTATAAGTATTAGTATATATTATAACGGTGTAATGTCTCAGCTGTGTTGTTAAAAATGGCGGTTCCTTTGTTTTCATTCCCCTGCTTGTCCACAAGCGAGTGACGAATCTCTGTAAACCAATAGCCTCAGCGATTCGCTTTTCGGTACCCTTTGACAGTGGAAACAGCCATAAAAGCTTACCAAACCGTACCGTACCACTCAGTGGAAATGGGCCATTAATACACCATAAGGCAATACAGAGCTGTGCATCATCATTATATCAGTAAGAGCTTGCTCGGGGCTCAAAATTGCAACCCGAAATTTAATCTATGCGACCTCGTAATTTATTTGGGAGAATTTGTGCGACGGCATATAATGGTTGTAGTGCAAACTGTTTTAATTTTTTCTAAAAATGTGCTGAATCGCTCTTCCCTGCCATGTAGATCTTATATTGGTTCAGGTTCATAAAGACTTCCGCTGTCAAATGACAGGCAGCTTTTGTGACCGCGGGAAATGCAAATGGCTGAAGTCTGAGGAAGACGCAATGAAAAGTAGGCTCCACAAAAACAAACCCACCTAAATTTACAAATAAAGGTGCCGGTGAGAGATCATATTGATCCTCCGACCGAGAGCGTGTTTTAGGAGAGAGTGCTGAAAGACTCAGAGCGTATCAGCTGTTTCATGACCCGAATCTTAATGCATTGCATTCACTGCGCATTCAGTGCAAATGATCGCTAAATGTAAAATGTAGCACTGTACATATCATCGCCAAATAAGCTCGACTTTACTTCGTTTAAACTGAAACTGCGGCTCATGACAAAGAAGGGTATTGCGCAGGTGGTCATCGCGAGAATCCTGCTCTGCTCATAAATTGGGTCAGCTGATGCCTGCTTATTTCCACAAACACAGAAAAACGTAAATCAGCTCAAAACGAGACTAAGCATTTAAAATGTGCAGGTTTCATGAGTATGCACGTGTTCTCAAACAAAGACGCATGTGCACAGGTCGTTGCTATCAACATGAACTGAAACCAAAACATTTAAAGAGTGGTATAGAAGCCAGACTTATCTTCCTTTCTTTTGTTTGTTCTTTCTTGAGATGCATATTATTTAGTTACTGATGATCGTTACTGATTTAGTTACTGATGATTATTTAGTTACTGATGATCGCTTTGCAGCTTTCAGCATTGAATTGAATGATTTATTATAATCTTACATTTGTTTTGTATCAGAAATATTATTTGTTTATTAAACTGACATGCGTATAAAACAATAGTGCTGAATGGATATTTCTTACTGCAATGCTTTATTTGTTCGATGGAAACCGCAGATTTATTTTTCATAATGTAACAGTAGAACTTTATATAATAGATAACTCACAATCAAGGCAGCATGATAATGAGAAATGTAATTCATTGTTAATATTATTGTCATTATCTTCATAATTAATATTTTATAATTATTGGACAATTTGCTGCATAAAACATTTGCTGGTTAAGTTGGCGGTTCATTCCGCTGTGGCAACCCCTGATTATAAAAGGGACTAAGCCGAAAAGAATATTAATAAATGAATTATTGGACATTCATTTTGGAATTATTGCGCAAATATCAATAAGTCATCACAGCATTAGTTACTCGTCTCTGTTTTTTGTTAGCCCTGATTGACAATACATCTGTTAATATACAATTTGTAGTGGTGCTTATAAATTCTTGGTGGGTGCTCCTAAATTTTTGCTGGTGCTCCTAAATTTTTTAAGTTGGTAGCACCGGTGCTACCAAGTAAAAAAGTTAATTTCGAGCCCTGCTCTGCAGTTTTTTCTGCTACAAAAAGTGGTCGGATGAGTATTTCTTGAACAATGCCAATGTAATTCCACTACTGGCACCATAAGTGGTCTATAAAAGAAAGTCATCTAAAAAGAATGTTGCGGTCAATGGTGCAGCGCTAAGGTCAGAGAGTCCAGAGAAAAATCATCTGTAGCTCTGATGAGTACAATTTCAGCACTTTGAAATGGTGTAACCCTGACTAAAATTCTTCAAGAATTACCATGGTGGTGTGAAAGACATTTTTCTTTTATTCTTAACAGATAGAAGTCACATTTGTTCAGAACTGAGACCACTAAGAAATGAAGTGTCCTATAGGCATGCAGTGGAGACATAGCCTGTGCTTGAGTGCAATCTGGTTAAGTTCACACTGACGAAAGCAATCTCACCTGATGAGGTTCATAGCTTCTGGCATCAGATCAGTGAAGGTGGTGCGGTAGACTATGGCATTCTTCCTTTTACAGTTCTGAATGACATCATTCGCCAGATAGAAGAGATTGAGTCGGTGTGATGCATCCGCTGGGGAAAGGAGGAGGAT
Organism: Danio aesculapii; assembly: GCF_903798145.1. Lineage (NCBI taxonomy): Eukaryota > Metazoa > Chordata > Actinopteri > Cypriniformes > Danionidae > Danio > Danio aesculapii. The sequence continues at coordinate 10,889,077 of NC_079453.1, forward strand.
ACGTTTAACTTCATTATAAAACAATAAGTTTAATGGTCCATTTACAACAGCAAGACCTTTGTCTAATCTTAGTGCAGATTGCTAAACCATAATGAAGTGTTAAAATTTATGCTAAGTAACACAGGATAATTTATAGGAAACGACAAAAATGTCATGCTACAGTCTCTTTAAAATCTAGCACATGCTGCTCTAATCTACTTTCACCAAGCCAGTATACCAGTACATGGATGCTGTGTCACTTATTGGTACTTTACAATGCCATTCTCCCATTGTAAGCATAAAAAAATTGTTATATACTATTTCACATTAAAAATTGTTTTCAAAAATCTGGGGGAGGTCAGTCCAGCCTCTTTCATGGATCCCTAAGGCCCAGCTCTGGTTTTGAAAATTCAAAAACAACTCAAAACAAACATGAGAATGGTAATACAAATGGAAATGTGTTTTAACCGGCATAATAACAGCTTCAGTATATTTTAAAAGAATTGTGAAATTTATAATTGTGTAAAAATACCAATTGTATTCACATTAAAATGTATTTCATATAATAATCCTCATTTTTGTGCAGATTTCACTGTATTCTTGTCTAAGATTAAAACTATGATGTTATAAATAATTAAAGAAACCAATTCAAGACTCTGTCACAAACAGAAGTCACAATGGTAATTGTATTTCAAATACATTCAAAATGTAACGGTCTCCTCCAAAGAAATGAATATAAGGGAATACATAGTTAGAAATCGATCAGAAACACAATCTGTTGGTCAATTAAAAAAGTATGGCTCAGGAAAAAAGAAAACACCACAATATATATATATATATATATATATATATATATATATATATATATATATATATATATATATATATATATATATATATATATATATATATATATATATATATATATATATAAATAAATAAATAAATAAATGTACCCAAAAGAAAATCACTTATTTCTGCTATTTATTATTTAATGGCATAATAATCATCATTAGACTTCAATAAATCACAACAGCAGAAATGTTTGCTTTTTTTTTAAAACCACAAACTGTTTCCATAATCTTGAAAATTTTAGATTAATGCAGTTTATACTGTCCAGACAAGATCACATGCTTTCTAGGTCTACAAGACAAAATGAAAGTGTTATACTAAATAAGTTATGAATCAGTAATTATTCATTTAAATCAAGTGTACCTTATAATATATTAATAAAAGTAAAGCTTAAAGAAGCCAATTCACTTCACCCAGATTACAATGCAAGTTAATTTCAATACGAATATAAAGCAGAGTATTGTCAATTTAACAACGAAACACTTAAAATAAACCCTTAACCTGGCATCGTTAAATTAAAACAAAATTTTCTTCAAGAACAGAATATTTAATCAGAAAAAAAGAATAAAGAAACTGGTCCAAAAATACATTCAAATGGACTGTAAAGGGATACCATATATCCCTTGGGTAACATAAGTTAAAAAGGTCCTAGTCCTAGACCTTGTGGTACTTGTGATCAATAAGGTAATTTACTGCTACACAAACTGATAGTGTGGGCAGATAAGAATGCTTTGAACCATGACAATGATTGACCAGACTAAATGCAAGCACTCTCTCAGCAATGCTATTTTGTAACAACACTTCACCTGATAAATTATGAATGAAAATAAAGCGCCTTGGTTATAGTTCCATTGTAATAAATGTAATAAATACATTCTTACAACTTAAAAGTTTAGAAAAGTATCCAATATGAGTTTTCTACCCTTACATGAACCCTGAGATCTAAACTGTTGTGCTCTTAAAACTGTGTCTGCAAGCTTCCTCACAAAGTGAAATTTAGTTTATTATCCCACCATTCAATAACTGCAAACATCCAGCACTTACATAGTAAAATATTTTAAAAACAATGACAGAAACAAGACAGCTCATTAGACATCAACTTCACACACTTCAACTGCACGAATCCTTCAAACTCTGACAAATTGTTCTCTCGACAGTTCTCTGAGCATTTAAGATAAACAGCATTTTTGCTCAATCCATCCACCCAAAATTACAACATTCAGCTCATCTCAAACAATCTAGAACTGCACGATTTCTCACAATATGAAGATTGCATAAGAAAAAATATACACTGTACAACAAACTGAAACATGCTTTGCAGGAGTGAAATACACGTGTTCCTCAGATTAGAAATGGTGGTGTATTATGTGACAGCAACACAGCAGTTTCTGAACATCTCACGTTCCTTGTGGTCAACTGTTACACAAGTCATGCAAAACACTGACTAAAGTAAATAACATCCTGACCAATAAAATACCGCAAAAATGATTTCAAAACCTGGAAACAAGTTAGCATTTTTGAACTTCTGGTTCAATGGCACTCAAGTGAAGTCCCTTTAAGGTAAGTCACCAATAAAACTAAACAACAACTGTCTCTTTAGTTTCATTTCTAAATGTGTGAATCACACAAAAACTGCAGAAACTCCCATCTGATCCAAGCCCCTCCCCCAAAGAATTGTCAGTCTAGAGCAGGGGTGGGCAAACTCGGTCCTGGAGGGCCGGTGTCCTGCATAGTTTAGCTTCAACTCTAATCAAACACACCTGAACATGCTAATCAGTGTCTCCAAGATCACTAATTATCTATAAGCAGGTGTGTTTGATCAGAGCTGGAGCTAAACTGTGCAGGACACCGGCCCTCCAGGACCGAGTTTGCCCACCCCTGGTCTAGAGCGATCACTGATTGGCTCCTGTACTAGAAGGCGGGGCTTCATTTGCCATATTTTTACACTTTTCCCCATTCAAAACTATACGAGTGACACATCTTGTGTATTCTATAGTCTTTGACTCAAGTCAATAGGGTTACTGAACTTGAAAATGGGTTAAGCCTGAAAACAACATCTTTAGTCAACACAACACCTCAATATATTATATTACATTTAACAAGATAAGATTCATTAGTAAGGGGTCATTACTAATGACTCATTTCAGTTGACTTTACGTAAATTAAATGAATACATCTATGGCTGGGCGATTAATTGAGAATAAACCAAAAACGAAACTCATGACCTACAACTGAAAAAAACTTCCACATATAGTTTTTTTTCCTTCTGGTTTTTAATTCTATTAATACTTTCCCTTTAAAAACTACCACATGTGAAAAGTTTTGCTGACAGAGCAGTGAGTGCATAGTTCATATTCCCAATCTGACATGCCACAAACTAAATTCAATATACAAAAACAAATGATTAAATAGTTATTTCCTTGAATTACTGTAATATCATCGAAATTTGAAATGCACTCTTTCATTAAAAGAGGTTTCACCTTTAATAGTCGAGTATATTTACAGTGTAAATGATATAATGACCTATGAGGGGTAGAAACATAAGTAAATAAGATTACATTGAATAAAAAAGTCATTCAAATCGAAATAGAGGCAAAATCGTTCAATAAATCAAGGTTTTGATTTTAGCCCATATCGCTCAGCCCTAAATATATCCAATTCTCTTGTGTACCAGCAAACTACTAGTGTGGAAGGTGGAAAAGAATGGGCATACAGAAATTAACAATAAAGTCGAAATTTACATTTTAAATTTAGTACGCATTTCATAATTTTAAGTATCTGGTTAAAGAATTGGAATCCTCTTTTTCTTCCCAACCCTAAATGGCAAGTGGAAGGTCTTTCAGGCTGTGCTAAAACCTGGAGTTTGATTTTCTATTTTGGTTTGGACTAGGGCTGCATGATATTGGAATAACCTGACATTGCGATATTTTGTTTTTCTGCAATATATATTGCAATACGAATATAATTTCAGCAGATGAATTGAATAGCTCCATTTGGAAAGATTTCGTTAATTCAGATAGATTGGGATGATTGAATCTTTTTCTATGCAGCGTCAGTGTTTCCTCTAGGATTTTTTCCAGCTGTTGTACACAGATCTACCAACTACCTGTGGCGTTATTGCATTGACAAATGTCGTGAGCGCAGTATTACAAGTCGAGATCGCATTCATGTAATACGAGCATGTGAATATCTGTGCTCGAGCGCCGATTTCCTCTGTTCGGGCACAAAACTTCTTGCACGCCCTCAAATAGATGCTGCTCAAGTGCAGATTTTCTTGCAAGCTCTCAAATAAACGCTGCTGAAGCGAGATTTAGTGCGTTTATGTAATGAGTATGTCTCCAGCATTTATAACATTTGATAGGAATATTTGTGAATGTCTCCAATAGATCTACAGAACGGCATTGATGCATCCTGAAGTAAAGTGAAACGGTTATAAACTCCAGCAAGATAAAGTCACTGTATGCAGAACCATAGACCTTTATCTATAAATAAAATATAATTATGGAAACTGTGTTCGTCATAACTGAAAGCGTCGTGTTTGCTGGCCTCACGCATCTGTCAGTCAGTCAGTCAGCACGTTACCTTAAAAGGTTAAACAAATAATGCACAGCACTACTTCAATTACAGAAAAGTTCGCGCTGTTGTAAATCACCTCATTTAATACGTTAATTTAACTTTATTTAACTCGCTATTTAAAAAATGACTGCATGTTTTAAATGAGAAGCTGTAATGTAGCCATGGGGTAAACCATGAGTGTGTTTGCATAAATTACAATAAATTACAAGCAAATTTAATTACAACAAAGCAGAAATAAAGGTAAATAAACAGTACTTTATGGTTTTCTGGTGAGTCTGACCGTATTCAGGTAGAGAAATTGAACAATCTAACAAAATAACATGGTCATCATTAAATAAACAATTTAAAAATAATAATTTGTTTATTTTTTAATCTTTATTAAATTATCTAATCTTGTGATGTGACTATTGCGGATACACAGATCGCAATTTCGATGCACAAACGATACATTGTGCAGCTCTCGTATGGACCAAAAAAACATAATGATACAGTTAGTCCTGCTACACTTGAAGTTCACACTCTCTTTAAGACCAAACATAAAGACGCAAAAGAAACCTAAATCTAATCTTTTGCAACAGAACTTGCAGAACAATAAAAAATGCTATGTAATAACAACAAGCTTAACATTTTGTGTGCACATATGACTATACCTTTAGCATTTCAAGTGCTTTTAAAAACCTCAAAGTTGTCAAAATGTGCTGTAAATTCCTTCATCACAAAAGCTTTGCTAAACAAAAATTTGCTAACATATATATTTCCGACACCTGCTCTGAACAATAATGTGCCACATCTACAAAACCCGGGTTTGCTTGAGTTAGTGCTGTGCAATCTGACAACATAAATCGTATGTGTGAAATAAAAAGTATAGTTTCATATGCCCAACCGTTTATTTTTTTTCATGGTTTTGCAAATGTTGTCACGGACACTGGAGCATTTCAAAGCGGTGTTAATCAATCGATCGGTGTATGAGCTGACATATGAGTGATTTGCTGATTGATCAACTGATTAACGTCGCTTTCAAATGCTTCTGTGTCCATATATCTGTGTTTGCACTTGGTAAACAGTGTGGTAAACCGATGAACCGATTGGTACTGAAGTCGATACTTTTGACAACCTAGATATATGTAATTTAAACAAAAATGAAACTATGTTAAGCACACAATCAAAAATTTGCACATCCTTTCATGTACTTTTAAAGAAGCGAAAGTTTGCTGGTGAAATCAAAACTTCAGAAAGAAAGCTGGGTGGACATGACAACTCTATATGGCAATAATATGTTTGGATTCAGGAATATCCACTGAATTGTATTGTCCATTATCAGTGTAACATAGCATTTAGTATATCTTTTCACACAGTGTGTTCCGGTCTTAATTAATGCTATTATATGCTGATAAAGCATGTAATTATACGCCTTTAGGCTTGTATTTTTTTTTACAATGAAGAAAAACATAAAAAATGAAAGACATAAATGTTTTTTATTACCAGACTACCCAATACTATACGCTTATTTCACTCGGCCGCCATTTTAAAACATGAAAGCGAGGCTGCGGTGAGAAGAAACCTGGAAGTATAGGATCAGCATTGTAAACGTTGCAACAACATGCTGTGTACTACAAACCTCCAGCTGTTGCCACGATTTCAAAATGCAGATATGGTGTAAACATCACTTTAATATCATTCAGTTCAGTTTAATTTAAACAATTAAAAGCATATCAGGCATGAAACAACATTACAATCTCTTTCATAGTAATACGCCCAAGTGTCCTCCTAGGCTTCAGTTCATGGCAGCAGGTAAACACCGTGGGGACGCTTCCCAGCTTCAGCCTATGTAACCTGGTGAGCGATAGAACAATGCAGTCCTCTGTAGCACACCCTCGTGTTGTCTGTAATAGTGTTGTCCCGGTACTGAAGTTTTAAAAACGTCCAATTCCCGCTAACATTGAAGCGCCGCTGAGCGCGTTCATAAACACCGCTGTTTACCCATAGTATTCACCAGTGCTCAACAGAAATGACTGTGATTGGCTGAGGTCATCAGTTCACCGCTCTTCACTAAGTGCAAACACAGATACATGGACATTGGAGCGTTTAAAGCTGTGAAGATCCGTCGATTCATCAGCGGATCGCTCGTCTGCGTTTGTGCTCGGTAAACATCAGTGAAGTGCGGTGAACTGATGACCTTCACGGCCAATCACAGTCATTTCTGTTGAGCACTGGTGAATACAATGGCAAATCAGCGCTGTTTAAGAATGTCATCAACAGTGCCTCAAATGTTAGTGGGGAATGGACTTTTTTTTTCAGTACCGAAATTCAGTATCGTGACATGTCTAATATAGTGAAAGAATAAGTTCACTAACGGCTTCTAAAATGTGTGTTTGGGAAAGAAAACGTTAGTTAACTAGTGCCATTTCCCTTAACTTAGCTGAAAATGAGGTCCGATATCCCTTTTTATTTTCATTATTCATTCAGAACGGACCTTTCAGTCATTCGGAAGGCGGTAAAAGTATAAATTTGTGTCACTTTCTCTTCGCTTACAAGATATACAGCCAGGTACACAACATTCCTGTGTGACTCAGGCAATACTTCCGGGTTTCTTCCCACCGCAGCCTCGATTTCGCTGTTAAAAATGGCGGCCTTGTGAAATCAATCCTTGAATTAAAAACTTGGTGCTCTGTTAAGTATTCTATAAACTATACATGTATTGTACATGAATTAAAACTATTTGTGCCGTTTACTTATGAATATTAATTTGCTTGTTAATTATAAATGTTATCTTTAACCTATAGTAAGCAGCAGTAATTAATCCTGAAAATATCAATTGAAATATCAAATTGAACATAACTGTTTTAATGAAATTGTATTTAGTTTGTTTGTTTTAATAAATATTTATGCAAGTATATATATTTTTTTCATTCAGCCAGATTGACTTCTCAATATCAGCACTAAAAATGATGCTGCCTACCAGCTGGAAACAGCAATGAAATGTTACAGATTTTTTTTCTATTTTGTTATAAATATTATAAATCACAAAAATAATTTTCAAGCTATTTCGCCAAACCAGAATTCACCTTCTGCTTAATTTACATCCTGTCATTAGTGTTGTTTCAGTTGTTTGCAGTTTTGATGACAACGTTCCAGTTACTCGAAGTGAATGCACCAATAGAGCAATTGCCTGAGTTCAAACCCAACCCAGAAAGGCAAGTGTGAACACACCCTTAATATCCATTTATACATCAAACCCTAATACACAAATGTATTCTGACATTCTTCTGTCATACCTAGAGCTAGATTATCACTGTCAGTCAAAACATTTTTTTTACAGTTTTAAATTAAAATCTGACCTGATAACTACAACTTTTATTCAAGCTGTAAATCTGTTAAGCAGAAAATGAGAAAAGAGCACTTGGCTTACAAACACTAAAGCGGTCAGCTGTTCACTCACGATAACACCAGTTTAAAATGTGGAAGTTGTCTAAACTGCCATCTTATTTACACACTGTTATGATGAAAAGTCATGAGTGTGCAGAAGAGTTCAGGAATGAAATAAAGTGACAATCTGTGCACTGATGACAATCGATGCTGAGTGCCTACAATGCTCCTAAAAGAATCATATGATGCAACCATGTTTTTCACACGCTTGAGTTATTAGGCCAATCACATTGCACTGGAAAGCAGACCAATCAGAGCAAAATTAGCTTTGTTAAAAAAATATATTAAATCTGCAAGTTTCAAAATGGTGGGGTATAGATGAACAACAATAGATAGAAACTGTAGGGATGTAATGATTCAATGAACTTGCGATTCAATTTACAAAACTGAATTCAAGTTTCTCATTTTTTACAGACTGAAAACATTATCCCATTAATGAAAAGGTGAAACTTAAATACACCAAAACTAAACAAATTTGGAAACAAACCCCAAATCAAAAAAGTACCACAAATTAAAGAAATCTCTTCATATAATCAAAGTCTTTGCCTGTGCTCTTTCCATTTAAAATTAGAGGCAACCCTAAAGATGTAGCATACACGAATGGGCAGTTTTATATCTAAATTAGACAATATTTGTAAAATCTGAAGCAAAAACAGATTCAGTTCTGATTTTAGTATTGTGAAACTTAGGGCTGGGCGATAAAATCGGTATCGATATTTATTGACCGAACACCATTGTCAATATCGATACAAAAAGTTCGGTATGAAGTTCCAGTATGAAGCGCTATAGTTTTATTAGTTTGTCATTTCCAGTGGAGATGCACGATGCACATATGTGAGCGACGGGCACATGTTGTGCAACTCGCGCACATGTGACACGAGTGCATTTTCCAGCCGCACCTAGTTGAAAACATCTCAACTTTTCCAAATGGCGCAAGGGCACCACAATTCAAAGTAGAACTAAACAATCTGCTTCACACTATTTTTGTAATATACACATTTCAGTATAATCCCTGATCACTTCGAGTCAGAATAATAACACATGCGAAAATAAGTGCTGTATAGCAGCAGTAAGGTGATTGTAAATAAAAAAGGATGTAAGAATGCATGCCAGCCACTAGCTCCCCATCTGAAATATTTTTTAGCATAGTGGGGGATGTAGTCACTCAGCTTGACAATTTGTAATGCTGCAGTATGTATTTGAATATTGATGGTTAGTTCTCTTACTTGAAAACTCAGATTTGATTATCATAATTTCTTTTGTTTACAGAGTTTGAGGTATCCTGCTTCATTATTATTCACACCTTACAGATGTTGATCAACCTTAAAGTTTGCTTTGATTGTTCAGCATTTAGACTCTACCATTGTACACACTTTGTAATGTTTTATTTATCAAGTTTAAGAGTCTTTTTAACACTTATGTTTATTTTATTAAAGAGATCAGATATTTTGTTTAAATATTTGTGTTTTTGACTATTAAAACTTTTTGCCTTAGTAATGTGGGTAAATTAAAATAAAGTAGTTAAATAAAAAAATCGTAATATACCTAACTGTATTGTTAAAAAATATTCAATACTTATCGATATCGAATGACATTAAACATAATATTCTGATTTTTTTTGCAATATCGCCCAGCCCTAGTGAAACTACTGGCCTACTAACTAATCTGACAGAAACAGTAGACAAGCTAAAAGAGATGCAAATTCACTCTCTGCCAGCAGGTGGCGCTTACACATAAGCAATGATGCAGTGTTTAATGGGTTCATTTTAAAGACTTGAAGGGGGTCACACACCAGACAAAAAGCAACACCGCATCGCACCAAATCTTTTTTTTTAAACGCTACTTTCTATGAGGTCGTGCACACCTGCAGTGCTATTCGGTGGCTGTCTTTATATTGACTGATAAACAATTCATGATTATTTTTCCCGCAATTCTGCCCAACCACACCTCGGAGATTCATCATATAAACTCGTACTCCATTCGTAAGTATCTCTATTTGTATGGTATCTCAACCAATTTAAATAATAGTGTTGACACGATACTGGAATTCGATACCAAACGGTACTGAAATTTAAAAAATGTACATTCCCCGCTAACATTTGAGTGTGTTCTTAAACAGCGCTGATTTGCCATTGTGTTCACGTGCTCAACAGAAATGACTGTGATTGGCCATGAAGATCATCAGTTTACTGAACTCACCACTGTCTACTGGGTGTCACTACAGATAAAAGGACACTGAAACGTTTTAAAGCAGCGAAGATCAGCTGGTCTGTTTATGAGCTGACATACGAGCAATCTGCTAATAAATCGACTGATCTTCACAGCTTTAAAACGCTCCAGTGTCCCTGTATCTGTGGTTACACTCAGTAAACAGCGGCGAGTTCAGTGAACTGACGACCTTCATGGCCAATCACAGTCATTTCTGTTGAGCACGTGAACACAATGGCAAATCAGCGCCGTTTAAGAACATGCTCAACAGTGTTCAAATGTTAGCAGGAAGTGGACGTTTTTAAAATCTCAGTACCAATTGGTGTCAATATCGTGACAACACTAATCATCACATAATCGAACTGACTTTCAACAGGTTCACCGTTCATTGTAACATCCTTAGGAATGTGTGAACATTAACAAGCATAAATGCACTACATTACACCAAGTATACAAAAACTTTGCTCATTTGAAGTCCTTGGGCCCCTTGGAACACTTATCAAACAAACACACTCTTATTCACAGATAAATCAATGTTTTGTGATTCTTGGATTTTTGAAATGCAATGTAATTTCCTCTGAAAACTTAGTCTTTAACAGCAGATTGCACTCTAGGCTTGTTTTTAATCGTACACTCTTAGTGAGCATGAAAAAAAGCACTTGTGTATTTGGTCACGCACTGTAAGTGGTCAAATGTACTTGCACCACACTTTTTATTCCATGGGGTTAATGTAAACACAACTCACTATGAACACTTGTAATTCGCTTAAAAATTTTCATGAAATCATTATCTTTAGCAACTAGGGATGCCACGATTCTCAATATAATATTGAACCGTTCGGTACAACATCCACGGTTCAATACGCGCTTGTGAATTGCGGTTTTCTCGGTTTTGCGTTTAAATAATTTACGTGTGTTTTATTTCTCCCCGAATTGACTGTGTGTGCCTGTAAGTCTATGAGCTGAGATAAGGAAACTCCTACCCGCTAGTAAATATCTCTAAAGTTAGGGGGCGCTTTACCATCATTCCACACTTTAACATGGCAAGCAGCGGTGAAGTAAGGCTGAGGCAACAGTACAAGGAAGCGTCGGCGAAGTGAGGCAACAGTACGAGGAAGCGCCGGCGTCTTTCAAATCTGCAGTGTGAGGACATTTCGGTTTTGCCGGTAAGAATAATGCTAATAAAAGAAAAAACGGTGAACAAAAATAACTGTGTACAAGCATTGTTTTACACGTATAACCATGACTGCACATCTGCAGCGCCATCACCTAGCAATAACAGTGTCTGAAGGCAGGATAGCAGAGAAGGTAATAAAGTCCTCCAAATAGCAACAATCCCTCGCTGAATCCTTCCAGCAAACATACCCAACTGGTTCCGAGACACATAAAAAAAACAAAGGCAGTGGGGGTGTTTAGCGCTAAAGATTTGCAGCCGTTTTTCGGTGATTGGAGATGCGGGGTTTTGTCATCTTATAAAAGCACTCGATCCGAAATACAGACTAAAATCTCGCATTTTTTTCAGCACCAAGATAATTAAGATGGTTTATTTATATTTACTGAAGTACAAATATGTTTATAATGGCCAGTTTATCTTTATTAACTTGTATGTGTTTATTTTCAAAATGTAGGAATTTATGTGTTCCCAAATTTGTACATAGGCTACCAGCAGCTGTGAGATTTCAGTGTTAATTTATTTATACAATACACTAGGAACTAGTGTACTTTTCTTGGCTTTTAAGTAAAACAGAGTATTGCAATAAATCGGTTTTTTTTTTTTTTCTCCTTAACCCCTTACTGTTTCTATTGCCTATAGAATAAAAAATAAATAAAAACACGTGTCAAGCCATGAGAACCGAACACCTTGTTAAAAAAACCGAGGTATGTATTGAACCGTGGGCTAACTGTATTGTTGCATCCCTATTCCCTATTATTAACGATTGTTTTACATTCAAGGAGTGTGTGTGGCTTAGCAGACTGTGACTGTTTGTAAAGCATATAGTGCCATCTGGTGGTTGAAACTACGCTTATAATTCATTCAAGAGAGATTCGCAATGCAATTTCAGAATCATTTCTCAATTTGCAACACATTGATATAACATTTAAATGAGTGGTCGTATAGATATATATTCACTTGTCTAGTCTTGAACAAAATCCCTTTATGACTATCTAAAATCTTTGCTCTTGAACACACTGCCTGAGTGCTGATTAAGTGACAGGAAAGCGACAGGTCCTGGCATGCTCGCTTTAGGTCTCAAAAGACCCCCAGAGATACTTGTAAAACCACAACAATAAAAGCCCCGACTGCAGTGGGTGATGGATGGGAAAACTAAAGCCTACAAGTGTCCAGATTTTATTTAAAATGTCTTTAAGCAGAAGAGGTTCAAAGAGATGCAGAGCAACTGAACAATTGAGAGCGGTTGTTGCTAGAAGGGATACACCCATGGACTGAAGTTGACAAGTATTATTATTTATTAGATTACTTATTATATTTTATTTGAATACCGCCTGCCCCCACCCCAACCACTCACAGTAAATGAAAAAAATATGAATTATTGTTGTATAGGGTCCTGAAAAATGCTGCTATATATACGCGAGTATCGGCAGTTGTATCCCATGTAGATTCCACCAACTGGCACTGATGCACCCAAATCCTACAGTAGTGTCACCAACACCAGATTTCTTAGTGCTGCACAAGTAAGATCTCTGCGAAGTCTGCATTTTAACAGCCTATTTTTAAACGTTTTAGAACACAATAAAATCAAGTACATCAAGATCACTACCACAGTAAAAAAGTAGCGCAAATTTATGCTTTCTATGAAATTTCTCTTATTTAAACAGTCGCAGCTGCACACCTAAATTCACAATAACACTAACTGTTTTAATTTGTATAGAAGCACATACAGTTGGATTGTCACGATACTGGAATTCGGTACCAATCGATACTGAAATTTTAAACATTAAAATATTCATTTTATTACATTGCTTTCAGAAAATTCAGAGCGATACATAATGTGAACGCTAGGGATGTAACGAATCACCTGACTCACGATCTGATACGATTTATAATACTAATCTCACGATTTAATTATGATTTTTTTTTACTAAATTATTTGAAACAAATTTAAGGTGAAGAGCCCTTTTATTTTCTTCTTAAATTCTGCACATTGCTTTCTCTTTCAGTCTAAAAAACATCTTCACACTTTCGTTATGAAAACACTGATGCACCGTGTGATCTTCGTAACACTTGTCAGAGCAAGCAGAGCTGCAAATCATCCGGTCCACGTGATTTGGCTTATTAATCGTTTTTTTTGGCAGAATAGACACCAGTGACAGTAGTTTATTGTAGTTTAGTTGTTTATGTGCATCATATTTGTTGTGTAGTTAATGTAAGCAAATGTATTTTCGCAGTATTTGCACACACTTTGTGTTTTGTCTGGTGCACTTCACCACTTTCATTTTACTCTGCTGCCCCAGCAGGTTGTTGCTATATCAGATACAGTTGCGGCCGGAAGTTAACGAGAATTATTTATATTATTTAATAGATTTTCCATTAATTGTATTTTATTAACGTCTATTATATTAAATATTAATTATTGTTATACAGTTATACAGCTAAATTATGCCATATTGACATGCGTATCTGCAGCTGTATCCTATCTAGACTTTACCACCCCAGCGGCCCCACCTCTTGCTCGCCGCTGATGTGCAGGTAAAGCAAGCTGTAAACACAGCGCCCCCTCTGTTAAATAAATGTTTTGTGATTCGTTCAACATTTCTACCTATTTAAATAGTCACATATTTGAACCGATTTTCAATCGGCTCACGCTGAACCGTTGCATCCCAAATGATGTCAAATAATCTCGGATGTAGAATAAAATAAGTTACTTCACAATACATATTGTGACACATATTAATATTTAATAAATTTTAATTAACATCCACAGACCCTGGTCTAAATCGCATCATTATGGACAGAATCTATAGCCTGGTTTATACTTCTGCGTCAAGCGATCGGCATGACCCACGGCACATGCAACGCGTATAGCTGTGCATTTATACTTCTGCGTGCCGTTTCTGTTGTTCTGCAATAACACTTTCGAAACGCTAGTTGGCAATGAGGTGTTAATGTTCCTCTATGTCGAGTTTCTTCGCTGGTTTTTTTCTGAATGCTTCCTTAATCTACAAGTGGCTCAAACTCAGTCATTTTAAGGCAGGAACCAGCGGACGTGCAACAACTTTAACCATGAGGTAAACACAAAACAAAACTTTCCATCCGGAGCTCCTTCACGGGACTCCACACTCGCTCCACAATCGCTCCATCAGCTCGCGCGGCTCTCGGTCCCGCCCAGACTCGTCAGCACTACTAAGTCGACCAATCACAGAGCTTGCGCTACGTGTCGTTGCAACGTGCAGTTACACTTTTTGAGAGGTGCGCGTCAGTGACGCCAACGGCCACGCCATAGGGCTATGCGTCAACGTGTAGGCTGCGCAGTAGCATACGCGTGCGCTTGACGCTGAAGTTTAAATCAGTCTTATGACTTCTTCTAAAACTACATGCTCATGACCCTATTAAAGTATTTATTAGTGTTAATGCTTTGTACGATTCATCTCCCTTAATTACTCAAAAATTCACTCTTTGGCGAACTGTTTTTATGTTTTTTGGCTATACAAATAAAATAAGTAACAGCTCCATGCAAATCAAAATAATAACTGCATTGTAATATCCATTTTCATCATTGATTAGTTGCAGCAGCGCTAAAAAACATATTCTCTTCAAAACCGCAGAAACAAATTATATTCAAAAAACTTTTACACACTTTTAACTGGATCAATAACGCATCAAGCAATCCAAGATCGAAACTTGTATTAAAGTAATGTTTGTGCTCTGCCTCTGCAGATCTCTAAACAGACGGATGACAAATGTATAATCCAAATGTGTGGGCAATTTATCTCGATGGAAACACTCCAGTCACAAATAACACCTACACACACTTATTATCAGCACGGCAACTGATCCGTCCGTCCTTCCTTCCTTCCTTCCTTTAAATAAACAATATAAAACAATATAAAAATGTTCTACATAAATCCAAAGCATAAAGTATATTCTTTTTGGTTTCTTTCTATTAAATGCCATTTATTACACATCTTTAAATAACAATAACCATTAATAAAACAGAATTAATAGCCTTTAAAAGTGACAACTTTCAAATATCTGCGACTAGACTTGAGACAATATCCAATAAATCATGAAAATGTGCTTAATATTGATATCATGAGCACTTCAAAATACTGTGAATATTTATTTTATAATATTCAGATAGCTATATTGGCAGTGGTTGTTCAACACAGCACAATATGCTTTAAAGGGGACCTATTATGCCAAGATCTAAATTAAGTCTGTGAAGTCCTAGAGTGAGTATCTGAAGTTACTGGTAAAAAATATCAGACAAGTAATATTTTATAACTCTTTGAAACTGTCCCTTGATTCTAATTGTGTCATTTTGGTGACTGTCGTGTCAAGTTCGTGCTCCCAGCCCTCTTTTTATAGAAGGAGGAGTTACAAATGCCTGTGTGTCAGCATAATGGCAGATTCAAAAACAAGACTAACCTCCTATGCTAATGAGAAAGAGATCTTCACTAATGGGCCGGGCTTTCAATCAGGTCAATCATAGTGTTTCTGCAGACTGATTTTATCAAGTGTGATTATAAAAAAATTGAATTAATATAGTTTTACCATTAGAAGCTTGATATATTCACAGACTGTTGCCACACAACTGTGTTTAAACCTCTTATAAAAGTGATTTTTGCATAATGGGTCCCCTTTAAGGCAAGTTATATTATACATTTCACATTTCCACTGGTTAATCTGACCTACGGCATTAAAATGTTCCATTTATAGGCCTTTTGTGCATAAAGTTCTATTTGTTAACATCAGTTAATTTAAGTCGATGCAAGAACAAATAAAACATTCATTAATTCTTAGCTAATGCCTAATGAACATGGAATAAAATCATAAGTCATGATATCTTTATTAAATATAGTTAATAGGGATGTCAAAATTAATTGTTTCCTCGGTGCACTGCAATGGAGACGATTCGATATCGGTTCAGTAATAGATCATAACTGGTTATTACGTACTGATGTCTTTTATCTCCTACGATTCATGTTGCGGGAGAATACTATGGCGAAGGCGGTGAGGAACTAAAACGTTCCTACTAATTAAAAAGCAGATCATTTTGCACAATTCACTGCTTGTGAGTTCACTGGACAGTCTTTCACTGACACTGAAGAAGGTATACAGCACGAGCCGCTATTTAACTACTAGGGACAAACGCTGTGAAACCATCTCTGCCTCTCTCTCCCTCACTTTGGACATTTGACCCGCTGGTGTGTTCGTGAGGTAACTTTTCCTTTCCTCTCAGCTGATCCAGACATGAGCATGCCTGTGGTGCGAGTTTTCTAAACTGCATCTATTACGGATTAACCATGATAACCTCGCATTATGCACATATAGACTGAAACCACGGCTGTTCTTCCCGCGAAGTGAACAGTGAACAGCGCTTTAATTTTTAAAGCCAATCGCAGCCCTTTCTGTTGAGCAGGTGAAGACAATGACCAATAATAGGGTTTAAGAACTCGCTTGACAGCGCTGAAAAAGGAAGCGGGATAATATTTACATTATTTATTTGCAATAAATGCTCATGTTGTTCTGTGTATGTATTGGAGTTTTGTTTAAAACATTCAAAAAGAGTGTTTTCTTTGAGCAGGTAAAATTAAAGACAGTTCATATATCTGACTGCTTGTATTAAAGGACAAAATTGTATTACAAATAATGTATAAATATTAATATATTTATAGATTTAATACAGTTTTTTTTGTTGTGAAGAAAATTAGGTATGAAACCATCGCCGATGCACCGAGATATTGAATTGAACCAAATCGATAGCATAATAATTGTAACCGAACTGAGAGACCAGTGTAGGTTCACAACCCTAATGGCTAATAACTAATAAAAAACAGTTGCATTTTAACTAACCTCACCATACATCAATAATATTGTTATTTCTCACTGTTGGTTTTAATGCATTCACTAATATTTACTAATGAGATGTTATTATAAAGTGTCACTATTGTACTTTAATATCTTCTTGCAGCTTCATTTGTTTGAAACATTTATTTACTCTGAACATGTATATACAATAAAGCAAAACACTAAGTATATTTGTTATTAATGTACCTGTTAAAGTCAGCTTTTTGGCAGCTTAGGTCAATATTGTGGTAATACTGTATATACCTTCATAAAAGCTTCAGCAATTAATCGCAACATGAAAATTTGATACCAGGAGAACGATTCATGCAATGAAATTCCAATTTAATAATGACAATAGATAACAAAACACTACAAACAAGAGGATAAATCCGTATAATTAGACTTTGAACAGATCAAATAATGTTATGCTGTTTTGTCTGCAATGTCATAGAAGCTCTAAATAAATGGTAAACAGATCCACAATCACTAAGGAACCAATAGGTATAATATACACAAATGCACAGACAGAAATCACAAATGTTAAGCACCATCAATGTTTTAAATATTTATATGTAAGCATATTGCTAGAATCATGTGATAAGAAAAGCTGGAAATGTATCACTGTCATTTTAAAATGAACTTAAAAAATATTTCTAAATGCTATCCTTTTTACTGTTTATTTGACAAAGGAACTGTAGCCTTGCTGTTCACGAGAACTTCTTTTAAAGCTATTTAAAATTAGCATACTATAAGTTTTATGTTATATTAGAGGTACATAAAATAAATAGTAAAGATAATGTGCAAAATATTTAGTTTTTCTCTTTAGCTTAACAATTGCTTGTGCATTCCCTGTATAATATCATATTTGCATTAACAATGCTTGTGCTGACACAATATGAAACTTGTTAATTAGCTATATACAAACTAATCAAATTTGCTGCTTGTGGTGTAAAATGAGCACAAACAGCAATTCTTTGTAGGCGCCACTGACTTGTGGCATCAAAGACTCCAGTGCTAACAGCGACCTGAGTTCAATTCCCACCTCGAGGTCCTACGCAATCCCTTCCCTCTCTCCATTCCCCATACATTCCTGTCAATATTTCCTAATGTCCTATCCATTAAAGGTCCATTTTTTGGGAAAGCTTAATTCTTTTATGTTCTGTCAACTAAAAATTGTAAAAACCATTAAGTTAACTTAATCAATTTGCATTAAGACGACATAAAGGCTTTGTGTGGAACTCAGCATTTTTTATTTTACAGTGTGTTTAGGGTACAAAAGCATTGACTGCATGATGAAGTTTATTAAACGCAATCAGATATTTAATTTTGCTAAGTGTCATAATTGTCAATTTTTGCAACTTGACATTTATATATGTTCTGAAAACTGAATTAATAATCTTTGCATTGATGTATGGTTTGTCAGGACAATATTTGGGCAAGACGCAACTACTTGAAAATCTGCAATCTAAGAGATAAAAAAAAAATTAAATCTAAATACTGAGAAAAATACATTTAAGGCTGTCTAATTGAAGATCTTATTATGCACATTACCAATCAAATCAAATTGATTTTAGATATTTTTTACAGTAGCAAAATTTACAAAATATCTTCAAGAAAACTGAATGACAGAAATTGATCATTTTGACCTATACAACGTATTTTTGTCTATTTCTACAAGTATATCTGTAAAACAAGACACAAATATCACTACAAGCATGGTATTAATTTCATTCAACAGTTAAACAAATTAGAAGTTAATATTAAGTGGATTACATTTTTGTAGTATTGTATGTTTGGTTCCAAATTAGGCATGGGATGATAACCGTTTTTAAGGTATACCGCGGTTTGGAAAATTCAAGGTTTTAAAAATGCCAAAATTTTCTGCTATACCGCTCCTACATTGAATAAAGTGTTGCATGCAAAACTGTTGCAAACAATTTATTTGTGTTGAATTCAAACAAACAAATTAAATTGAGCAATGTTCAACTTACTTTGTTTGTTTAAATTCAGCCCAAATAAATTGTTTACAACCACTTAACGTAAAAAATTGAGTAAATCCAAGGAATCATCTTTGAATTATTTTTTTCAGTGTAAGGTATGTGTAAAATTTTTTATTTATGTTTTTATTTTTTTATTATTATTTGTTTTCTAGGGCAACATTATCTCCAGCAGAAAAGCTATCCAAATATGCTGTCTTAAATTGTAAAGAAATCTGCGTTTTTAAAACAAGAGCAGAAGTCAATGATTTATTTGATGTATTTGGCCTGACATGTTTACAGCTCCAAAATATTTTAAATGTTTCTCAAAATAAAATATATTGCGTTCAAAGGGGGAAAAAGTTATTGTTTTTTACTCAGATATTTAAAAATAACTTATTTTTGAGCAGTAACCACAATACCGTCATACCGAGAAATCATGATATTTTTATCAAAGGTTATCATACCGTCAGAATTACCATGCCTATTCAAAACAACAGTCTCAGAGCAACACTGCTGTGTTTAGTTCCTGAATGAAGATTCTAAGAGAACATTCTAATAAGATACCAATAAGATACCAATAAGATACCAATAAGATACCAATAAGTCAATGATCCAATGAAACATGCTCTGTTTGAAACGAATCAGCCATTTTGAAAGAATTGTTTAAAATTATTTATTAAAATCCTCATTTAAAAAAAGGACTTGCTGCCACCTATTGGCTGTTTTACTTCCACATTTCTCAAAGATCAGCCAAGATAACAGCAAAAAAAAACACTATTTATAATGCAGGGCTCTATGCTTACTTTTATTTCTACTCATAATTTAAAATATTTAGAAGCAGTCAAAAAATTTGCATCAAAATTAAGCCTGCCTATACTTCATTCCTTAGAGTGGGATTTCTTTTACTCTGTAATGGATTTATTTATACATTTATTTAAAGCACTTCAACTTATGTCCAATTGAAAAGTGTATATTTTGAATAAATTAAAATTTTTGAATAAATACATTTAAAACACTGATCAAATAAAGTCCATATTGACAAAATTAATTTTCACTAACTAGGTGGCACCGAAGAACACAAAAGCAGCATCCAGGTAAATTTATCAGCAGTTAAAGAAACTCTGAGGTGGCATGAATCATGTTCTGATTATTTATTGATTATCAAACATCAAATGTATAAATCACCGGCCAAAACGAAGACATTTAATTAATGCTTCTCTCCAAAATGCCATTCGTATTCATCTCCAAAACAGACAATCAAAACACTCACTGACCCAAATGTGATATTTTTAAATGTGAAGTCACAGATATTTGAGACTGATTGCCATGTGACAATAAAAACAACACTTTAATAACAAAAAACTCTGCCCCGTGCACACAACTGTCCTACAACAGCACAAGTATTGCATACAAAAGGATTTTAATGAACAAAAAAATCATTAATTGATTTTATTGAGAAAATGTTCTAATCTGAAAGCCTCTACAAATACAAAATATTAAGCAACTGGTCATTCTAATAAACCTCAGGTTAAAACAAAAAGAGTTTCAGAGAGCATTGTTATGAAACTAAAAACAACAACAACAACAAAAAAACTCAGCAACTACAGAACACTTTCTTCCATATGATGACATCTAGTCTGCCGCAAGTAAACTTGACTGATTTCCAATGATCAAATAAACAGCCCAGCCCTAATAACACACTTAAAGAAATATAACACATTAGCGGTGTCTGAAATAAAATAAAAAAATCTAAACCAAAATTCCACCAGACCCCAAACACCCCTCTATATCAGTGTTTTGAAAGGGTCTATCACATTCTTGCAGTAGCTGAGTATTAAACCCTATTCGCCTTCCAACTGTTGCCAACACCAAACACTCCTTTTTACCTCAAACACCTCTAAAACACCTCAATCCTCCCTAAAAATGCTGCTGACCCCAAAATACCCATTAAGCCACAAGACTGTAAACCCAAAGAATCGTTCCATTTCCTAAAAACACATCTAATTGGAAATGAATTTCACACCCAAAACATGAGTAGCATAGAACACACCATTCTGCAAAAACACATCTTGTAATCTGTAAAAATAATGCTGACTTGAAACATGCCCAAGACACCAAACCTAAAATACCCCTGACCCAGAACTCAGAGTCCTCATATGTTCCCAAAAAATGCTGCTCACCCCAAACAAACATTGCCAACTGGAATCGTGTCCAAGGCAAAAACACAACTGACTCAGAACTGCTCATGTTAAGTCCAGAAATGTTGTTCTTCCTAAACACCCTCATTTGCCCAAAAGTGCTGTTAATCCCAAAAAATTTGCTGATCTTCCTAGCTATGTTTCCATCCATAAATCTGAATTAACTTTATGCGTAAAACTGGATTATTGCATAAAAGATGTGCGAATAAAACAGCGTTTCCATCCAACGAGCCAAAGAGAACAAAATCGTCACTTCCTGATTAACTGGCGCCAAATATCAATGGAATTTGCTGCGGTAGGTGAAGCTGTGTGAATCTTTTCTTCATTTAATAAATTACTTACATCTCAGAGGGCAATCCTGACACGCAGTGAACGCGTGGTGTTGTTTGAAGGTGTGAAACACGGAGCACAGACGCTCTTAATTCTGGAGGTCATTAATAATATAATTTAACTAATAATGAAATGGTTCAGGCATTTTAGAATGACCAAAACAATATTTCAGATGTTTAACAGTGTGCTCAGCCTGCTGGTTTATCCATTCGCACATATTTTTTATCATCACATGATCTCTTATAACAAAATCACATGACTTTTTTAATGCGCGTACTAGAAATTGTTCGATTGAAGTGTTTCAATCGTAGTTTATGCGGAAAACTTAACGAAAAAAAAGTTTATTCTCCTCAGTTAAGGGCATATGTTTTTTATGCGCATTTTAAAAATGTATGCGCATCTTGGCGTTTCCAACTGGTTTAAACCTCATTTGCAATTCGTAGCTATTTTAGGTAAATATACAGCAGAGGTAGCTGTTAAAACATATTCATAGAGTTTTAAACAAACATTTTGTTTAATTAAATGTCATCTTATTTTATTCATTAACTTAAATATATTCATGAAATATATAAAATGTTTGCTTTTAACTATTAATATGACTTTCATGACATTAGCACAACGGCTAACAAGTCTGCTTCTTGTTTTCTCTGTCCGTGACTGACCCCTATTGGATGCTTGAAGGTTTCATGTTTTGAACTGTATGTACAGATTTACGCTCACTGGCCACTTTATTAGGTACACCTTACTAGTACCGGGTCCAAATGCATATAAAAATAGGTGGATGGAAATGTAGCTAATGGTGCCAATGAGACTTAACATTCATTAGCTATGCTTCCACCCACCTATTTTTATGCGCATAAAAAACGGTTAATGGAAAAGCCATGATGCGCATTAATTTTGCAAATGCCCATAAAAACTGTATGTGCATAACTGAGTAGGATAAACTTTTTATCCGATAAGAAAATATGCGCATAAACTATGACCGAAACACTTTTACAGAACAAACTGCAGTGTGCGCATTAAAAAAAGTCATGTGATTTTGTTATAAGTGATAAGTGATGATAATATTGTGTGTGAATGGCATCTGTTTCATTCTCCAATCAAAAGCAGAGGCGGGGTTTCCGTTGAGATGATGGCAGTGTCTGGGTTGTCAAGACAACTATGCAGACTTTTGAATATGAAGGAGTTGTGGTTGCTGTTTTGAGTTATCCGGTGCTGTATGACTCACAAATCTTGAATTTCACGATATTGTTAAATATTAAAATTATACTAATATCAACAGCAACACTCACGCACACTACCCAGCTGATTAAGTCATTGCCTAGCGACATAAAAAGTGCACAGCATTTCTTATTTTCTCGTCAGCAAAAGATGCAGCGTGGTGTGCCTCGCGTTTTTGAAACATAAAAGTGCGTTCTGTGTGATCTGCCCCTAAAACGCTTTAGCCGTTAGTGTTATTATATTTTTGATTACCTCCAGAACTGTCAAGAGCATCTATGCCTTGCATCTTATGCCTTAAAACGCCACCACACGTTCATTGCACGTCACAGCATTTGTCTTCTGGGGCGCAAGTAATTTATTAAATATTTAAAAGATTCACGCAGCTTCTACATCAATAAATTCCATTTTACTTTTGATATTTGGTGCGAGTTTATCAGGAAGTAACGATTTTGTTCTCTTTGACTCATTGGATGGAAACGGTGCTTTATTCGCACTTCTTTTATGTGATATTCCAGTTTTGTGCATAGATTTGATTAGCATATTTGGATGGAAACATAGCCAGTGAGGTAAAGTTGGTTTCATATTTACGCATTCATTAATTTTTGAACAGTGACAACTTGTGACACGCTCACTACTGTTTACCATATTACTTTAAATATTCGCTCTAAAATCGCAGGTATGACTTCAAAACAACATTAGCACTATTTAATTAGCTTTAAACAATGCTGTACCTTCATAGTCGTTATCTGCAAATATGATATCAATATTTAGAATTTGCAAAGAATACTCTTCTGAAATTATATTATTAAGAAGTCTGAATGTGCAAATAAAAAACCAACTTTTCACCAATCTAACATTCACCTGACTCAGAACTCCTGATTATTGACACCAGAGATGCTGTCCTTACTAAGACATTCGCATATTTAGGTCAAAAATGTTATTCATGCTAAACATCCAAATTTGCTCAACAATGCACCCCAAAAATTTTGCACTGTGCTCAAGACCCCTAAAATACATCTGAACTGACTCTGAACACTCATTTAGTAAATAATAATAATAATAAAGTGGTTTATCCCAATTTGTCCAAAACACTTTACAACTCAAAAAGGTTGCCAAGTCAAATAGCAACCAAGCTCCCTAAATATAAACCAGTCTGACACAAAATTGTATTCAGCCAAGTTGATCCAGTTTCCCCCAAAATAGCTGCTGACCCCAAACAAACACCCGACAAATTTTAAAGAGCCCATATTATAGATGAAATAGGGTCATATTTAGGTTGTAAGGGTCTCCAACAACAGTCTAATATGCATGCAAGGTCAAACAACACTTTGATGGTCTTATAATCTGCCTTTATTTTTACCTAGTTATCCCAGCGACTCCCATATGAATCGTTCAGCGATTCATTTGTACCCAAACCCGTCCTCAGCGCGAAGCTAATCTGCGCTGATTGGACCAATGACCGGCTGCTGCGATTGGTCGACGACACTGACAGGCTTCAGGGCGAGACAGAGTGAAATGCCCAGCAGATTATCAACAATATAAAAGTAGTCACAGTGTACACACGCTTCATAGTGGATTTTGGCTGCCAGTGGGTGAATGTAAATACAGACGATGGACTAGAAAATACTGACGACTAACTATTTTATCAAGCAAAAAGTCCAAGAACTGGCGAGGATATGTCCTAGCAGTCTACTTGCTCTTTTTACACACACGCACACACAGGGCCGGCGCGTCCAGAATAGAGACGGCGCGGCGGCGACACCTCCCTCCCCCTCCGCGTCCTCAGTTACATCCGCGATTACAACCCTAAGATTTCAAACGCGACACCCCCTAAAGTCCTCACTTTACAAACGGGTCCCTTTGATCACCCTTTGCCTAGAGCTTTACCCTATTCAGAGACACACACACACACACACATCAACCTCCTAAGAGGAGACACTCACACAAACGACCGTCCTCAGAGGAGCCACACACACACACACACATTACACACACACACATAGCTGACTATCCATAAACAAAGCGGCACGCGTCGCGTTTTCAACGTAGCTTTACACGCGATATGAGAATATAAAGAGTTAACCTGATACAGTACACGCGGTTACAAGTAACAAAACACAACTAAATGCATAATTTGCAAGCTAGAGTAAACGAGGCAACAATTTTAATCGCACGTACTTACACTGGTGAAATGGGGGAAGAAACTGATTCATGATCCACTGATCCTTGTTCTGACAGTCTTTACCGATCCTTCCTTTAACAAACTGATGAAGTCTTCTTTGTAAGCAGGTAGTTTCCAGAGGCTCTCGATCTGCTCAAGGCTAGGCTATATGCTAAGGTTTCATCTTTGGGTGAACTGTCAATAATCTCCATCTGCACAGCGTGACTTCATTCTACCGGTGTCTGTGTGTGTCTCTGTGTGTGTGTGTGTGTGACTTTTTTCTGTTAGTGGGTGGGGCCGCAGGTTTCAAATCTCCCGGGCTTGCGCGTGCAACTACTTGTGTTTCGTAGCTGCGTCATCGCGAAACACCTAATAACTCGTTATCAAGACGACTCGTTTGAAGCACTATGAGTCGACTCTTTTATAGATGAATCAATAGTTTTAAACACTGTACACTTACAGATTTAAGCCTTAGCTGGATATTTCACTTCACTTAGAGCTGTGTGACACACTACATGGAAGGGCATTTTCAAAAAGCCATAATATGGGCTCTTTAAAATACATCAGAACTTGCCAAACGTTACTTCACCAAAAGAAATCCTGCTTAACGTTCCCCTGAACACCAGTTTGCCCCAAAATGCTGCTGTGCTGACCCCTCAAAAACAGAACTCTTAATATTCTTCCCAAAAATGCCAAAGACCAGCTCTACTTTAATATTGACGATGTCTAAAAGGCCTACAACCTCTGAACGCTAATGTAACTAGAAAGTAAGTTTACCAGGGTTTTAAACACGACCTATGTCCTGACCTGATGGGGACAGATTAGCAGTTTGCTAACAATCAACAACAGTTGCTTAGTGCATTAAAGAACATAAACTAGACTCTCACAGTAACTTATGGGGTACTTTTTTGCACGAATACCACACACGTCCAGTTTCGAAGCTCATCTGACGCAGATTTGAACAGGTAAACAATAGTTTTATCACCGCTGCGCTCAAATTAGCCGGCTAACATGCTAAATACTCACATTTGCGCAGCCACTTAATCCAGTATTTCACGATCACGCTGTGATATTTCTTGTTCTCGATGCACCAGGTTGATAGTCCCTGAATGGATTCCATGGTGTTGGATACAGTCTGAAAGCGACGGTCCAAAGTGGATTCCAAACGCGGCGATGAGCCACTGTTGTGGCCGCTAACGCCTGCACTGCCAGCCGCCATTTTCCAGATCTTGTGGTCGCGGTGCTGCCGCTCACAGGTTCATGTGAGGAAACTGCAACATGACTGGATTTCCAGACTCCATTAGAAATTAGACCCAGTTTTACATTAACAGCACTACACACACGAATAACAGTGTATTTTCCTTACATATCTTTCTATTTTTTTATTTATAAAACATTTTCCTGCTTGTTTTACTCTCTGTGGTCTGAAATGACAAAAACAAGAAAAATGTCAAAACGTCACAGGGTGCAGAAACATAAAATTTATCTAATCTAAATCTGAAATAAATATACACTCTTTAAACGCATGGTTGTTGGTGCCAGACGGGCTGGTCTGGGTATTTCAGAAACTGCTGATTTTAGGGTTTATAGAGAATGGTAAGAAGAAAAAAAAATCCAGTGAGCAGCAGTTCTGTGGGCGCAAATGCCTTGTTGGTGTCAGAGGAGAATGACCAGACTGGGTCGAGCTGATAGAAAAGCAAAAGTAACTCAAATAACCACTCGTTACAATCGTGATGCAGAAGAGCATCCGTGAGCGCACAACACGTCCAACCTTGAGGCGGATGGGCTACAGCAACAGAAGACAACACTGGGTGTAAGAACAGGAAACTGAGGCTACAATTCACACAGGCTCACCAAAATTGGACAATAGAAGACTGGAAAAGTTCCCTGGTCTGATGACTCTCGATTTCTGCTGCATCATTTGGATGGTAGGGTCAGAATGTGGCATTAACAACATGACAGCATGGATCCATCCTGCCTTGTATCAACGGTTCAGCCTAGTGGTGATAGTGTGCGAGATGTTTTCTTGGCACACTTTGGACCCATTAATACCAATTGAGCATCGTGTCAACGCCACAGCCTACCTGAGTATTGTTGCCGACCATGTCCATTCCTTTATGACCACAGTGCACCGATCTTCTGATGGCTACTTCCAACAATATAACCGCCATGTCATAAAGCGTGAATCATCTCAGACTGGTTTCTTGAACATGACAATGAGTTCGCTGTACTCAAATGGCCTCCACAGTCACCAGAACTCAATCCAATAGGGTATCTTTGGGATGTGGTGCAGCAGGAGATTCACATCATGGATGTGCAGCCGACAAATCTGCAGCAACTGCATGATGCTATCATGTCAATATGGACCTATATCTTTGAGGAATATTTCCAGTACATTGTTGAATCTATGACAGAAAGGATTAAGGCAATTCTGAAGGCAAAAGGGGGACCAACCCAGTACTAGCAAGGTGTACCTAATAAAGTGGCCAGTGAGAGTATATCTATACATCCAGTTCAAAAAATGAATCCTGCAAGCATCCAATAGGGGTCAGTCACGGACAGAGAAAACAAGCAGACTTGTTGGCCTACTCGTTATGCTAAAGTCATGAGTCATATTAATAGTTAATAAAGCAAACATTTTATATATTTCATGAATATATTTAAGTTAATGGATAAAAATTAGAGGAAATTCAACTAAACAAATGAAATGTTTAAAACTCTCTAAATATGTTTTAACGGTTACGTATATATACCTAAAATAGCTATGAATTCCAAATGAGGTTTGAAGTCCTTTGAACAGGCAATGCTTTTATTCAACAATGACCTAATTGAGTAGTAATGATGTAATGGTGAAGGCCTATATTATGTATATATGCAAACGATTGTGTGATACTAAAAAATGGAGTAACGCCTCCTTAAGTTTTCACAATTAAATAATATCTTAAAATACATTGAATGTGAAAAACAATTATTATTTTTAATTGCAAAACCCCTATTGACTACTATATATATTTAATTTATACATTTACTATTTATTTATTATATCAAAGTTGAGGTCTAAAAGAAAGAAATAGAAAAAAAAAACAAGGACAACTGAAAATATAAGAAATTTTCTCAACATTTAATGATATCAAAAAGTGGAGCATGTTGAAAAACATTTCAGCAACCTTGACAAAATAACACTTATAAAAAAAGAAATGACGCACAAGAGAAAAATGGGCTTGAAAATATGAATACAGAATAAGAATTGTGCTACAATGGCCGACTTTTCTGAAACAAATAAGAGTAATGTTAATAATAATAAATCTTCAAAATGCTACCTCCACAACCGCATGAAGCCATTTGGTGTCATTAAATGTTTATCACAATACATATCTTCATACACACTTTTCCCTTATAGCACAATCTCTATTATGATTCCACCGATATACTTACATGTGTATTTTAACATGACAGTGACAACATGCTTCTCTCAGTCAACATACCAACACGGTTCTTTCTCAATCCTCATGAAGCTACAACCAAATACTGCATCTCTAATGTCAGAACATAGTCTACAAATAAGTCTAGTCTTCCTCAGTGTGATCTTTACAGTGTGTGACACTCTGCATACTAATAATTCACTTTTATTTTGACAAAATCTCCAAATTCTGAATGAAAAAAAAAAAAAAAAAAAAAAAAGGTTTTCGGCTGAGTACAAGCTAGCTGTGCAATCTACTAGATTTCAGTGACAAAATTAACTCTAATAATAACAACATGGAAGCGTAAGAACATAAATGTGCAAATGTTTTTGGCAAACGTTTATTTCCATAAACTGATAATTTGCTCTTGTAATTATAGAATACTTTTCAATGCTCCTGGGACTCTCTTCGCCTCGTAATAAATATACAACACAGCTATCATAACAACCCGCGGCCCACCATATATGGCCTCTCCAAAAGGTCATTCGTTTTAAGGCTGCTTAAGTGATTTTCAGTATCTTCAAGTAATGACGCAATAAATAAAAAATATCCGCCCCGTATGAATGTACTTCTGTTTCATTCGATGTTAAAAAGTGGTTCTCAGTTCAAGTCGAAGGACATTAAGGTAGATAGCGATCGCAGTCGTGTTTTCTGGATGTTTTATTAAACCGTCGGTATCTGACGTCCCGTGTTCGTAAAGTGGCAGATATTGTTGGAAGCCTGTGTCATTCTGAAAGGCAGTGCAGCAGTGTTTCGTAGCTGTCCCTATGTCGTGTATTTTAAGACACTTTTCTGACCTTTGAAAACTTTCGTAAATATGTAAGACAAATTGTTATGCTGTATTGTTTATATGAAAGCATGTATGTTGTACATAAATGCGGCAGAATGTAAAGTCTGACTAACTTAATAAAAGCGTTCTGAAAAAATTGAGTTCCCAATATCGATAGGCTGGAGGATAACAAACAAAAAAAAATTACGACAAACTGTTATGTGCGTAACGTTTCTGTGCGATGCGATTTACGAATAACCTGTTTTTTTGGCCCTTCTGCTTTTACGGATTCATTCCCACTGTCCGTTAAGTCAGAAGTGGGAGTTGTGGATGACACCGAACAGTCCTGCATGCCCAAAACGCTGCCCCCTGTGGCCGTCAGCGGTATTACAAGCGGAGGTGGTCTTCCTGTTGCAGTCCCAAGGGTTTCCTTTACAGAGATTGTCTTTTCCTCAATGATCAGATGGTCATTTTCGACAAGTTTGGATTCTGATGCAATTTCGTTTTTTGTGTGTGTGCAGATCGCACTGTCGTCGTCGAGTTCGCTTGATGTGTTCTCAGAGCTGCTGAGCCATGAGCTGGTGTCACTGGGACTCGACCCTCGGTCGTCCTCTAGGAAACGTTTGCTGCTTGAAGATCCTTGCGAGTCAGAGTCGGACCAACTCAATCTGCGCTTCTGAAAAAGGAAACATATGATGCAATTTAGAGCAAGACACTGCAGGTAGTGAAAAAGAAAAAGAAACCTTTTTATACACACATACACTTAACAGCACACATAGTGAACATTTCAATTGGCACAAAATATAGGTATACATATAATATTGAAGTAATCTACACTGTACATGCATTTGTCAAATTATATATTTTTATTCACTGTTTAGTCCTTATTTTATTTGATTATTTTTATATTTTCCTTTATTATCAGTGTTTTTGTCTCGTCACAGTCATTCTCTTGCACAGTGGAAACTTCTGTCACCAAAACGAATTCCTTATATGTGTAAACAAACTGTATTTGACAACAAAGCTCTTTCTGATTTCCGATTCAGAAATGAAAAGCTAAAACCAGCACAACAGTTTTTCCAAATGCTTATGACCATACTTTTCCAGTTAATTGATTAAATTTAGCATGAAGAATTAAAGTTTTCTAGTGAAGGCATTATTTGCATACATTTGTAGCACATATTTTTTGTGGTTAAGATTCTTACAAGATATTTTGAATATGCTTTTAATCACTAAGAATTCAGAAAACGCTATGAACTATAATTTTTTTTGTTTTCTTTCTAGAATAAAATGTGACCCTTGACCCCAAAACCCATGTTGCCCAGGTGTGTTTTGCGTTTACAGATTATAAGCATTAGAATCTTAATTACAGATCATGTTCCTTGAAGTTATTTTGTAAATTTGCAAGTGTAATTATAAAAAAAACATTTTGGTTATGTGCATTCACACTTTATTTAGACAACTTTAAAAAATAAATAAATAAATAGAGAATTTTCTTTAAACCATTAGTTTCCGGATTTTCAATTAAAAAAAAAAAAAGATAAAAAAAAAAGAAAATAAAAATAAAATTTTTTTTTAAAAAGGGTCACAAATGTTAATGCCGGCAGCTAGCTCTCTGCTACTGAAGCTAAGCAGGGCTGCGCCTGATCAGTACCTGTATGGGAGACCTCAAGGGAAAGCTAGGTTGCTGCCGAAAATGTTGTTTGTGAGACCAGCAGGGGGCACTCAACCTGCAGTCTGTGTTGATTCTAACGCCCCAGTATAGTGAAGGGGACTCTATACTGCTCAATGAGCACCGTCTTTCGGATGAGACGTTAAACTGAGGTCTTGACTCTCTGTGGTCGTTAAAAATCCCAGGATGTACTTCGAAAAACAGTAGGGGTTTAACCCCAGCATCATGGCCAAATTTACCCTCCTAACATCCCCATTTCATAATTGGCTTCATCATTTTGTCTCCTCTCCTGTGATGTGCAGTCTGGTGCAATATGGCTGCCGTTGCATCATCCAGGTAGATTCTGCACACTGGTGGTGGATGAAGAGATTCCCCCCAAAATGTGTAAAGCACTTTGAGGGTCCAGAATAGCGCTATATAAAATGTAAGGAATTATTATTATCATGATTATTGATTAAATATTATAGTTTTTTTATATATGTTTTGACTCCAAAGCCCTTACTGTCCATAATAATATGCAAATCAATCCTTAAACTAATTCCACCCAGAAATTGTGTTATAAGGACAGTGACACTGACAGTAGGCTGTGAGCCAATTTCAGGCTGTTCGTGAGCATCTGTCAGGCTCGTTTTTTTTAACACATTGGCTCTAGTCTGGCTCACGTTGGCTGCGGTTTGCAAGCTGAATCAGCACTGGAGCCATCAGTAAGAGAGAACGTGAACCAGTTTAGTGAACGAGTCAGTGCATGAGAATAAAAGCCAAAGTAATGAAAGCAAGCACTGAATTCAAGAGAGCACAGACAGAAGCCTGTTCTACTGTTACATCAACAATACGAGTTTCATAACAACAAGGAAGAAAGTGATCAAAAGAGATATTTAAAACAAAAGCTGCTAATATAGATAACTAATCTTTGTGGATCAACTAAAAGTAATGCCTAGGCCTGTAGAGGAAAAAAAATCTGCATCACACATATTTAATAATTTATTTACACATCCCTATTTATTTATAGGTTCACAACCAAAAATGTATTCATTTTCAACTCTTTAAAATAAAGTTGTGTACATAGTTAGTGTTTTATAAAAATTAAATTATCATTCCCGGAATTTAAAAAGCTTATTAAAGAGCTAAACAGATTTTTTTGCATGATGCATCATTATTGTCTGTGTCACACACATCAAAGAAACCTCTGATATCCATTCAACACACCCACATAATTATAATTACATAATTCATTTGGCCTGCAGTGCTTAAAAGTGTGAATATTAAGTGACTTTTTTCTGCACAGGTCAAACCTGAAACAAATTTTAAATACTAGTGCTGTCAAACAATCACATCCAAAATAAAAGTTCATATTTTCTAAATAGTTGTGCATACTCTTAAATTTGTTTCTTTTTAAAATGTTTCCCAAATTATGTTTAACAGAGAAAGGAAATTTTTACAGAATGTCTGATAATATTTCTTCTGGAGAAAGTCTTATTTGTTTTATTTATTTCGTCTAGAATAAATCAGTTTAGAAAAAAGCAGTTTTTAATTTTTGAAAACCATTTTAAGGTCAAAATTATTAGCCCCATTAAGCTATTTTTTTCACTGTCTATAGAAAAAAAACCACTGTTATACAATAACCTGCCTAATTACCCTAACCTGCCTTGTTAACCTAATTAACCAAGTTAAACCTTTAAATGTCAAATATTATTTACTGTCATCATGGCAAAGATAAAATAAATCAGTTATTAGAAATGAGTTATTAAAATTATTTTGTTTAGAAATGTGTTGAAAAAAAAAAGTGTGTCCATTAAACTAAAATAAGGAACAAAATAAACAGGGGGGCTAATAATTCAGGGGGGCTAATACTTCTGACTTCAACTGTAGTTGTTTAAGCGTAACACAAGATGAAAGACCGCTTACATGCAGAAACTCCATTGAAAATATTAGGGTAAAATACGTTTTCACATTTTTAAGACATGGCTGTAAAACATATGCTGGATAAGTTGATGGTTCATTCTGCTGTGGCGACCCCAGATTAATAAAGGGACTAAGCAGA
Organism: Danio aesculapii; assembly: GCF_903798145.1. Taxonomy (NCBI): domain Eukaryota; kingdom Metazoa; phylum Chordata; class Actinopteri; order Cypriniformes; family Danionidae; genus Danio; species Danio aesculapii. The sequence continues at coordinate 10,921,979 of NC_079453.1, forward strand.
AACGAAAATGAATAAAAATCAGGCAGTGGAGATCTTTGATTTTTAAAGAAGACAGACCTTAAACGCGCTGATTTTGTAACTGCATACAGTTCACCGAAAGCGCTTCACCCAAGTTACTGAAAACTAAAAGTCCTTCTGCATACACCCTATTATTATGACCATTATTTTCCATAGTGTAAAATAGATTTAAGAAAAGAAATGATAGTGAAATGTTAAAATTTCTATCAAATACACATTTTGCCAAGATCTAGAAATTAAAGTTTTGCTATTACTTACACAACCATGTTTTCCAAGTACTGCAAGAATCATGGTTCTTTAATAATAATAATAATAATAATAATAATAATAATAATAATAATAATAAAGTTGTAAATAAAAAAAAGAATAAATATTTTAGTTTATATTTATGCTTGTTTTGTCTTATTTTAACATCATCTTTAGGTCATCTTGAAGTGGTAGTTATAGACTGTAAATATCACCAATTTCCCATGCAGGGAAAAAAGGACATTTCATTAGCTAAGTGGGTATTAAAAGCCTTTTCTGCTTCAATTCTAGACAGGCATTTGAGGAGCTTACCTTGACAGGAATGTGTAATTGATCCTGATTCCAGCGTGGCGGCAGATTAGCCATGAGACTGTGGAGTGAAGAGTGTGTGCCGTCACGATGCTGAGGCCTAACTTGAGGAAACCAGACTTTCAGCATCATCTCCAACTGCTGAAGAGTGCCCATGTACTTCTCTCTATGCGTGTAGACAAAGAAATATTATTTAGAAAAGTGCATTATATGTGTTGGATACAATGAGGATCATCTCAGTTGTGAAAGTGGGTGAAAGTGCAAAAAATAAAATTGAAAAATACCCAAGGTCAGGTTTTTGTAGAACACCCACAATCCGTCGCAGTCGATCCATGGCAACACTCTGCTGAAATGAGCTCAAACCTGCCAAATAAAAACAAAGGAATACAATTAATGCAATGATTGCATGCAAAATAATGTAAACTACTATTCAAATGTTTGGAGCGAAAATGTCTTATGAAATCTCTTATGTACAACCAAACATAGATGTCTATTAGACGTCAATATACCACAACAGTCTTTATTCTTCAATGCCACATGATCCTTCAGAAATCACTATAATATGCTAATTTGATGCTCAAGAAACATTTATACTGAAAAAGATTAAGCTACTACGCGGCAAGCATATTCTGTTTAAAAGACATCCAAACATAGACCTCTATTAGACATCAATAGACAAAAACAACACACAGTCTTTACTCTTCAATGTCACATGACCCTTTAAAAATCATTATAATTTGCTAATTTGATGTTCAAGAAACATATTGAAAAAGATTAGGTTATTTTTCGGCAAGCATCTTTTTATGTTTGAAAAACATCTAGTAGACATTCAAACATGGACATCTATTAGATGTCAATATACAAAAGAACAGACAATCTTTACTTTTCAGTGTCACATGATCCTTCAGAAATCATTATAACAAGCTAGTTTGATGCTCAAGAAACATTTATATTGAAAACGATTAAGCTACTTCCCGGCAGGCATTTTTTGTTTAAAAGACAACTAACAGACCTCTATTAGACATCAATATACAAAAACAACAGTCTTTACTGTTCAATGTCTCATGATCCTTCAGAAATTATTATAATATGCTACTTTGTTGCTCAAGAAACATTTATAACAAAAATTATTAAGCTATTTTCTGGCAATCTTTTATAGGTTTAAAAGACATCAAATAGGCATCCAAACATGGACGTCTATTAGACATCAATATACAAAAACAACAGGCTAAAACTAGACTAGTCATCAATACAGATTAGACTTTATGTGTATTCTTTATTCCAGTCTATTTGATGACTATTAGATTTTCACTCACAGACCAATTATAGCCTTGATTCAGCCAAACACAGATGTCTATTAGACATCTTTTAAAAACCAAAAATGCTTTCTGCGTTAATAGTGAGTGCAAGTTTGAGTATTTTTTAATAAACTGAATTTTTATAGCAAATTATTTTATAGCATCATATAAACGTTCAGTATGTCACATTTAATCATATCATATAAATTAATACACAAATTAGAGGAGACTTTTAACGTTAATATATGATAAATATTCTAAAAATACTTCTGGTGACACTTTGCTGAATACCTCGAGTGTGTTCATTTCATAAAATAGTCATTAGAAGCATTTTTCTGTCACATTTAATAAAATTTCTCCCATTTCCCCCATTCATTACCTTTCTCATATCGTCCGGTTTTCAACCCATTCAACAGCTCCATTAGAGGCCTGATGTACCCATTCAGCTCTGAGCACTGCAAGACACATTTTAACACATATTTATAAAAATCCTCACAGCTGCATTTAAAAAAACAGAAAACCACTTCAAAAATACAGCACCATCCCATGAATATTCAAGTTCTTGATTGTTCAAAATAAAGAGCCTGCGATTGCATGACAAAAACATTGTAGCATTCAGAACATTCAGAACTGAAATGACTCATGCAGAATTTCCAAAGCTTTGTGGTATTAATCACTTGCACGCAGAACAACATGATCACCCACAGTTAGACGTCAATGATACGTCCTAGGCCGTCAGATGTTTGTCGTGTAATATCATGCTAAATCCATCTAGTTTGAACAAAAATTATGATGGTTTAAATCAGTGGTTCAATCTGTATTGAGCACGTACGCATCTGTCACACTCTTTGAAAGAGGCTTATATTGAAGACCACCACTTACAAGCTATATTTGACATGACAGCAAACTCAAGCTGGTGTGTGAGAAATTTTCACATGGTGTGGATTTCACATTCAAAGAGGCGCCTCTTAAAGGCACAGCAACAACAAAAACATACTGCTTATGTGTATGGCTAAGAGAAATTAGAAACTATTTTCCCTCAGGATAAAATATTTAAAAATAAATAAATAACTAAATAAATAAATAAATATGTATGAAAATCTAACATTTTATATAAATTATAATATTTTTATAAAATATAAAATTTTATAAAATTAAAAATTAAAAATACCCTCATTTAATCACCCTTAAGTCATTGAATATATTTGTTCATCATTAGACATTAAAAAGATTTACTTGTTGCTTTATTCTGCCAAGCACAAAAGAAGATATTTTGAAGAATGTTCGAAGCTGTTAACCATTAAATTCCATGGAAGTCAACATTCTTCAAAATATCTTATTTTGTGTTTAACAGAAGAAACATTAGGTTGTTTACTCTTATTCACATACTGGTTTATTCATTCATTAATTTTCCTTCAACTTATTTCCTTTATTTACCAGGGGTCGCCACAGCGGAATGAAGCGCCAACTTATCCAAAATATGTTTTACACAGCAGATGCCCTTCCAGCCGCAACCCAATACTGGGAAACACTCATACACTCTCACATTCACTACGGTCAATTTAGTTAATTAAATTCACCTATAGCGCATGTCTTTGGACGGTGCAGAAAACCAGAGCACCAACTGGCCCAGCCAGCGACCTTCTTGCAGTGAGGCAACAGTGCTAACCATTGAGCCACCGTGCTGTCCCCATACTGGTTTAGTTAGATATGAATATTCAACCAGCAGACAAATTTGGTCAGGGAAACTCAAACATTCTTGAATGGCATGTAGGCATGGTTGTTGGTGCAATAGCCTAGTGGTTAACGCACTGACATATGGTGCAGTAGCACTTCAGGGCGTCCCAAGTTGAAGGACATTTCCAGTCCCTAATAATAAAAAATAATAAAGGCAAAAAGGCCAAAAATAAATCTTTAAGTAGGCATGGTTGCAGATCCGTTTCTGTTTGTGTATAAATAATAAGAGAATAAAATGCTAAATGAATCCATCATCTCCCCATGTTAGCGTGGGTTTCCTCCGAGTGCTCCGGTTTCCCCCACAGCCCAAAGACATGCGCTATAGGTGAATTGGGTAAGCTAAATTGTGTATGTGTGTGAATGAGTGTGTATGAATGTTTCCCAGTAATGGGTTGCAGCTGGAAGGGCATGCGCTGCGTAAAACATATGCTGGATAAGTTGGCAGTTCATTCCGCTGTGGCGACCCCAGATTAATAAAGGGATCAAGCCGAAAAGAAAATGAATGTATGAATGAATGAATGAATGGAGTCCATCATCATGAAAAAAAGCCATCTTTTTTTCTTCAGAAGCTTTTAAAGTTTGCATGAACCGGAAGCTGCGATCGTTATTTCTTCCATTTGTGATGCAGTTCCAAGAGAAACAGGATTTTAAATAAGCAAACAGTGGGCGTGGCTTGTTTTTTTCTACCATGAGCTGATTGGATGTAGTAAAGTAGGCATTTCATTCAGAAAGATCGGGAAAAGGGTTTTAGAAGAGCTATTACAACCTAACAGACTCCCCCTGCTCACGATTTCTGTTTGTTGTCTAAACTGACAGCCCGAGGGGGCGTGGTTGAGAATGTTAGCCACGCCCATTACCTCAAAATCTGATTATTTAACTAAAAACAAACAGGAAGTGCAGATTTTAATTAATTTTCTGATTTTAATTAAAGATTAGAAGGGCAAACCATTTTTTTGTTCTTAATGAAATGCACAGATGAATTGTTCACCACAAAACTAGCAATGTGAGCTAACAAAATCATATGGTTAGTTTTGATTTCATGAGGACTTTAAAGAACCTGATTTATATGGATTTCAGGTTTTTTTTTTTTTTTTTACATTTTCATGACTACTCTAAAGCATCCTAGACCAGTTTGAATGAACTGTGATCCAGAAACCTCTCTATTGTATTAACATAATATTCACTTATCATCATAATATTCACTGTTCTCAAGATGAACAAATGTATTAAATGATTACAGAACTCCACATTTCAAAACGGATTTCGAAACATCTATGAGTAAGCCTGACACTGTAATCCAAAACACTGAGAATGCATAAAAACATCACAGAGAAAACGGATTTTTGATACTCACTTTGCGTGCAAATCTCAGGTCTCCTTCTGTAGGAATCCTCTCAGATGGGGCTGAGGTCTGCCCAGTCTGCCCATTTACAACATTATTGCTCCTCTGGTTCATAAAGCTGAGGCGAGAATTTGAATTGGGCGAGCTCCCGTTGGCCAAGGAAAGTGGTTTTGGAACTCCCGCCGCCTCGCTCTCAGAGGAGAAGACCTCCGATTCATCCTCCGTCTGCTCACTCTCGCTGTACATGAGACTCGGGGTGGAGGAGAGGGAATCTTGTGTTTGCCATTTGGAAGGACTCCCCGGTGATAGCATTACTGAGGTGGGAGAAAACAGATATACATGTGTGAGGAGTTAGATTGTTTAAAGCTGAAAAGATGACAACAAGCAATTTCTGTCCTGTAATCTGTCTGAGAGAATGTAAACAAAGATCACAACAATAGAGGAAAGGGCTAGTTGACAACACTAGTCTCTACTAGTAAATCCTTGTCAAAACTGCAAACATGGAAGAACTGAGTGCTGTAGTTTATAAATTATAAACAAGTCAAATTTGTGAGCTGTTTATGAGCAAAACAGAATATATTGTAGTCTCATTTAAATAAAAAAAAATTTAATATTTAGAATTTAGCTTTCTAGATAATAATATTGTGACTTTAATTTTACAGTTTTTTATATGTGATAAAACTAAATGTCCAGGATTATTAATCAGCGTCACATTGGGCTGGGCGATATCTCACGATAATCTCATTAACTTTCAAATGCGAAATCTCGATTAATTCTTTTTCATATAGAACAATAATGATTTATATTTCGATATCAGTTGTTAATGCTTCCAGATTTAAAAGAGTATCCCAACAATGACTGAAGCTACAAAAAAAAAAAAAAAAAAAAAAAAGAGTAGAGAAGCTACAATAGAGTCCATTAAATAGCATAACCTGTTTTCAGTGGCCAATCATTTTTGGCGGTCGAAAATTCAGTGCATCTCTAATATCAACACACTTCTTGTTGCTCATTTCTGCTGTGTGGTTGGTCAAAAACAATATAATACACAAGATGCGTCTTGTATAGTTCTGAATGGGGAAAAGTGTAACGGTCAATATGGCGAATAAAGCCCCGCCTACTAGTACAGGAGCCAATCATCGATCGTTATAGACTGACGTTTTTCGGGGGAAGAAGGGTAAAGTATAGATCAGATACGTGGCCGGCCAGAAGTGCGATATGCACATCAATATAGCAGCATTTTTTATGACGCTGTATAACAAAAATTGATATCTAATTTATTGGGTAATTTAATAGATAGCGTAAATAATACTCTGTACAACTACTGTTTTTACGTTACGATGACGGTTGGGTTTAGGGGGGAAAATATTATTAAAACACAACAAATGTGTAATTTAATTAAAAATATATAAATAATTCTCGTTAACTTCCGGCCGCACCGTATCTGATCTAGCAACAACCGGGGAGAACCTCGGACCAGACTTAATTTTGAAATATAGTTCCAAATTAAGTTTGAAATTTAAATTAAGTCTAAATTAACTAACTACACTTTTTTGTTTAGTCTCTATGGAACGAACGCGAGGTACAGTCCATCCTGTAAAACGCACGTCACATGACAGCAACTACTCAAACGCCCACAAACTTGTAAACAAAGAGTTGCTGTCATTTCTGCAGGAGATTCTTCATCAAGGCCATGTTGTGAATTACTTCATGTTGATCATTATTCAGAGGATGATAATGCGCAACACGGCCGTAAATGAGGTTGGCGTCGTGATCTCGTTCATTTCGAGTGCGCATGCGCATTAACTTGGGCAACCTGAAAATATGCCCGTTTAGAAACTAAAAAACCTAGTTGTTGTTTATTGGTGACTCCAAATATGTAATTGTAAGCAAGGCAAACAGTTTGAGAATTTGGAGAATTTGATGTTTCCAAATTCAGACAGAATGCCCGAGCAGTGTCAAAGACGGTCGCTGAATGAAATGACTTGGCTTGAATGGGCTTTGGGTTTGCTCTTAGAACAAAATAGGAGTAAAAAAGTACAGAGCTTATCATTGTTATCGACATCAAATCATTCTAATATGCTTTATCCTAACTACATGGTGCATGTTTTTATGAATTACAAGAATATTATGTAAGACAAAATGTTCTGTAACATTACAACAGTCTGTGTGCTTCCCTGAAGGAATAAGTGGTCAGAAATGTTAAACACTTGTAATTACTGTGTACATACACACATGTATATATGTTAGCACGAAAAGCAGAAAGCTGAGCTTCTGGCCTGACTGGACTTGCAGAAAAAAACGTATTGTTGAAGTAAAAAAAAAAATGTACAGAAACATCCAGTTTCTTTCACTCGCGAAACAAGAGAGGTTTAAGCACTCAAACAATTGGCAATGGAAAGAGTGCTTAAAACAGATGAAGGAACGCGGGATACTTTCCAAAACCAAAAGAGAGATCACGGAGATACCATAATTACTCCGATTTGGAGCACGCCATGTTCCTATCACTAGGTGAAAAGCCACAATACCACATTTTGGCTGCGTCTCAAAAAACGTGGAGCTGTTCTACCTAAAGGGCTTTGAGAAACACATGAATTTAATATGAACATGGGCTATATAACGCCTACAGTGCCGTTTAGATGGACGTCTATAAATACGGAGTAGGGTTTCATAATATACAAGCTGAAAAAAAACACACACTCAACGGCATGTGCCTCATAAAAATAAACAGCTAGGCGGTGCCATTAAGGCACATTAACTTCCACCAGATGGACAGCTTGGTAGTTTTTTAAATATGAAATATCATTTTAAATGAGGGAAAATTAAAGCAAGTATGATACATATTAAACATTTACACAACACTATTAGTTTGTAAACACATTCTATTCGTGTGTTTATTGACTAACTCTTGCACTATATGTGGGTGTGTCGTTTATCCATACATCTGATCACGTTTAATTAATAAACTGTAATAAATATTCCGCATATACACATGAATAATGACTATAATATAATACTGTAAAGTATTTTTTTTAAATCGCACACGAGCACAAACAACAGCGATGCCAAAATGAAATCCACGTTCACTAATATTAAGTTACAAAAGTAAAACAAAATAAAAATTATGAAATATTAATTTTAATCGCGATTATTATGCTGTAATATTACAATAATAAAGAACAAGGCTATCAAAACAAACAGATAATTCAGCTCGGTATGGCGTAAACACGCAGAGCGAGGTTGATGATAACATTTGGAGGCTTTCTGGGTGTATAACAGATTAATTTGTTATATTTTACTAGGAAAAAACCGCAAGCATTCCCTTACCTTGATGCTGTGTCGTTTCTGGGTCGGTACCACAACAACCTCGTGCCCGGCGCCACTCACACGGCCTGCAGCGTTGCTCGTCCGCCTGAAAGTGGTTATATGAAGTTTATTGCTTACGAAGATTGTCTTGATCGCACGCACTACTGTCCTGAGTGAATTTCTGGACTTCTATCCTCTTCCTTTCACCACTCACGTCACTTTACAGCGAGGGACGACATGTGAACAGCTACACGTGCTGAACAAAAGCCAACGCAGGCCGCGCTCCCATTGGCTGGCAGATAAAAGGCGACGCGCTGGTTGGACGGCAAAGCAACCAATCCGCGTGCCTATGCGACGTGACTGGTCGATCCTATCTGTTTGCACACCCCCCTCCCCGCACGTGGCACTCGTGTGTAAAGGCAGATACTACGCATTGAGTCACATTTTACAGATGGTGCTCATTGTTCCACGTTAGGAAGAGAGTGTACACGGGACAGTTTTTTGGGGGGAGCATAACACGTTTACTTTCAGTGCTGCTTTCAATTTGAGATGACATTACAGATATGTTAGTGATTATTTATACGTTTTAAAAAGTACTTTATTGAAAAAATGTATTTAATAAAGGTTTATTAAAAACTAAGCAGTGTTCACAGTAAATCTACAACATTTAAATGCATTGTTCAAGTACAAATGAAATTAAAACTAACCATATGATTTTGTTAGCCAACGTTGCTAATTTTGGGGTGAACAACTCATCTGCGCATGTCATTAGAAAACAAAATAGTTTACCCTTGTAATAAAATGAAAATCTGAAATGCACTTCCTGTTTATTTTCAGTTAAATGCTCAGATTACGTCTGTCTGAGGTATTGGGCGTGGCCAACATACTTAACCACGCCCCTCCAACTGTCAGTTTCGACAACAAACAGAAATAGAGGAGGTTGTATGTTGTTATAGCTCTACCAAAACCATTTTCCCTGATGTTTATGAATGAAATACCTACTTCACTACATCCTATCAGCTTGCAGGAGAAAAAACTAGCCACGCCCACTGTTTCCTCATCTAATATTCCGTTTCTCAAGGAACTGCGTCACAAATTGGCGGTAATGCACCAAAACACTGTATGCCAACCGCCATAAAATTATAAGAAGAAGAAGAACAGCATCCCAATACGAAAAAAACAGTCACAGCTTCCGGTTCATGCAGATTTTTATCACAACAGAGCTTCTTAAAACCCCTTCAGTTGTATTAAATTCATCGTAAACCACAGATTTATGGTGGTTGTTGCATTTTTATGCTGTTGAATGATTGGCTGATGAGTTTTCTAAGGTGTCCAATGAATTTTTTTTAGATAGGTTAAACACACAGCTAATGTTGTTGGAGAAAGTTTATAACCGCATTGCAGTTTCATATCACTACACCCTGAGATTTCAGTTACTTCACATCCTTCACAGCTGACAGAAATCACACCAAAACAAAAGAGAAGCTTTGTGTAAGAGTTGTCTCACACACATTAGCGGTTTGATAAGAATCTGACAAATGTCTTGAAATACAGCAACTAATTAATGCGACCCATGATGCTTTCCAAGTGTTTTCACGTGTTTTGAGCTAGAATAAAAGCTATTCTGTTGCTCTGTTAAGTCAAGTGTGTTCATTAAACTATTACTATGTCTTTTGATGAGGTAACCATAGTGAAATAGTTGACTATCGTTTAAAAAGTGGAAGCCAACTTTTTTTTTACAGTGTAATTAATCAAACAGCTCGTCAGCTATTATTCCTTACCTAAAACTTTAAACACACAGTACATGTATTAATAGCAACTTTTTAACGCTAAATAATTAGGTGTCATTGCATTCATTAGAAAAATAGTCATCACTAGTGCATGGCATTGACAGACAAAAGTGTTTGGTCTTATAAGACGAATGGCACAAACATACACTCACCGGCCACTTTATTAGGTACACCGTACTAGTACTGGGTTGGACCCCCTTTTGCCTTCAGAACTGCTCAGGTAGGCACGATGCCCAATTGAAACTAATGGGCCCAAAGTGTGCCAGGAAAATATCCCCTACACCATTACACCACCACCACCAGCCTGAACGGTTGATACAAGGCAGAATGGATCCATGCTTTCATATATTAACATCAAATTCTGACCCGACCATCTGAATGTTGCTGCTGAAATGGAGAATTGTCAGACCAGGCAACGTTTTTACAATCATCTATTGTCCAATTTTGGTGAGCCTGTGTGAATTGTAGCCCCAGTTTCCTGTTTTTAGCCTCAAGGTTTGACGTGTTGTGTGTTCAGTGGTGCTCTTCTGCAGACCTCGGTTGTAATGAGTGGTTATTTGAGTTACTGTTGCCTTTCTATCAGCTGGAACCAGTGTGGCAATTCTCCTCTGACCTCCGACATCAACAAGGCATTCGTGCCCACAGAACTGCCGCTCACTGGATATTTTCACTTTTTCAGACCATTCTCTGTAAACCCTAGAGATGGTTGTGCGTGAAAGTCTCAGTAGATCAGCAGTTTCTGAAATACTCAGACCAGCCCATCTGGCACCAACAACCATGCCATGTTCAAAGTCACTTAAATCACCTTTTCAAGTGATTTAAAGATGGTCTTAACCATGTCTGCATGCCTATATGCATTGAGTTGCTGCCATGTGATTGGCTGATTAGAAATTTGCATTAACGAGCAGTTGGATAGGTGTACCTAATAAAGTAGCCGGTGAGTGTTAATCCACATAATATTCACAACATGACATAAATATCCATCATTTCAAGATGATTATGAGTTATACAGACTTACATGCTTGAACAACTGTTTAATATGAACAACTGTTATAGTTGTAATCTCATAATCACAGTAATTCTAGTATTACAGCTTTGAACACAGCTCAGCCAATCAGAATCAAGGACTGGATTATCTGTTTTATATTATGAAACATTTACAATATTAAAACGTATGTTTTTTATGTTACATGAAGTCTTTGTTACATTAAATTTCCTAATAATAAATTAGATGTGGGGCGTCACGGTGGCTCAGTGGTTAGCACTGTCACCTCACAGTAACAAAGTCGCTGGTTTGAGTCCTGGCTGGGTCAGCTGGCATTTCTGTGTGCGGTTTGCATGTTCTTCCTGTGTTGGTGTGGGTTTCCTCCGGGTGTTATATGTTGACAGATGTTGTTAGGTAGAGTTTCCAAGACAATATTTCTAACTGATATTTACTTTAACTTGATGTACTATGGTAATTCAAACAAAACTTAACAGGCGTATAAGAAAACAGATCTAAAAGATGACAATTATAATAAAATAATAATAATAATAATAATAATAAATAAATATGAATAAATATTTAACACAGTCTCAATAATTATCTAACATTTACAAAACTACATTATGTATATCCTAAAATAATACAAGATGATCCTGATTGTATCCTAAAAATTACCTTTCCCTTAAAAACCAAAAACAAATCCAGCCCCTATTGAAACACATTGCATAACCCACACACTGTCCTTCGACCTCAACGTTTCAAACTGTCACTATCACAATTTGTTTTGGTGAACTTTCCTTTTCCAGCTGATAGCAGAACTATAAATGTTCGTAACTTACAGAAAAGAGAAGGTCAGCTGAGGACAACAAGTGCTTTTGGCTCAGTTTCACTCAAAACAAATGAGCTGATGATTCTGCTCCCTGTGGTCAGCCAAACTACCAGGCAATATTGTCCACAATGATACATTTGCTCTGCATTCTGGGCTTTGGCTCATTTCATGGTTATTATGATCAAAAGGACACTGTCAGGAATAATTATGAGTCTTTCTGGGCAGATGCATTAATAATGAGCCAAAAGCAACAGTAAAGTGCAGTCACTACTGAAGGTCTATGTGTGAAATAAAGAAATGTGGTATGTTTTTTTCCAAACTAAAGTAAATATATATATCATGAATAAAAATTAACTGCACATAATAATAGTATAAATTGTTAAAATACTGAAATTGTTAAATGAACATTCAACTTTTAAAAAAACTAGGCTCATTTTACTATTACCATAGAGTTAAACAGTGGAGTTTCACCATTTTTTAACCCATTCAGCCAATCTCTGGGTCTTGCGAGAGCAGTTTTAGCTTAGCTGAGCATAAATCATTAAATTGGATTTAGACCATTAGCGCTTGCAAAAAGTAAAATAATTTCCCCGTTTAAAGGGCTGGTCTACTACGATATCATATTTTAAACTTTGGTCGATGTGTAATGTAGCTGTGTGAACAAAAACAACATCTCTGAATGTAATATGCTCAAAGTGCAGTGCAAAGGGAGACATTAGCTTTTCCAGAGTTAACTTAGCAAAGACCACAGCAAACAAAGTTTGGGGACTACAAAAAAATATATCCGGGCTAGTGAGATCAGGTTACCCGCATTGACCACGCGCATACACTCCGCGCAGTAACGAGGTGTGGCCAGAGGCGCTGTAATGTTGTAGCAGAGAAAGCTAAAATGCCTTCCAAACCCTGCTATTTCCACAGAGCTTGTTCTGTTTCTGTATTTGGGCGTCCAAAGGACATGAAACAAAGAGAGAAGTGTTTACAGTTAAATTTTAATTACTTTCCAGAAAATTATAAAAAATATATAGTTAGCATTTGACAAAGGACAGCTTCAAGAATATCTCCAAGTTAAGTGCTGGATACGGTTAAAACTCCTTAAAGGAGCAGCTCCAAACATAATAGACGAAGCTGTAAATTGTGAGCCACAACCTGTAAGTGTTTTTATTTGTTAAAATTTATCTATTACGTGCATAGTTTAGCATTAACAGTACGTTGAGCAAGGACGTAAACAAGAATGTAAACAACCGGAAATGCTGTTTGGCACCGTAAACAATTTAGCTACAAATTCATATTTGTCCGTCAAACCGCTGTAAACACCCACAATCTTCACCAGCGCTGCAGTGTCTCTGTATGCGGACGCTTTCTGTGCGTTCTAGATCTCAAATAATAAACACGCTAAAGATATGAGAATGTTTCATATTACTTACACATGCTTATTCTGAATATATGTGAAACTCACTTGTCAGATTTTATTTTAGAGAGCAGGCGTGAGTTTCAGCTGTGTCCTCTGTGTCATTTTCTCTCTGATTCAGGCTCAAACTGATAAGGCTAGCAGGTACTCTGACTGACAGTATTAACACAGTGCAAATGCGCATGCTTGTAGGGGTGTGATGGTGACGTGTAGCCGATCTGCGAATCACAGCACAGTATGTTAACTGACCAATCAGAGCCTCTTGAGGTCAGGCCTTTCAGAGGAGCTCGGAAATATGACAGTCATTATCATGTTAGCTGCGTAGCTGTTATAATCAAAGTAAGATATATTAAAAAATAACATGATTTTTTATAAATTAAGCATGAGCACACATTGATTTGCATCTTATAAACACAACCAAGCTTTAAAAATACCACCCATTTAAAGCTTGACTCTTCTGTAGTTACACCGGCGTACACCATAGCGGCAGCAAGCGTATAGTGCTGGTCACTATGGAGTTACCTAGCTGGGGACTATTTTCAAGCACTCTGTAATATTAATGCACCTGCTTCAGCCATGGTATGGCAGCAAAGCTCCTTGATTATTATGCAGCAATGAGAATATAGTTGCTGTTGGTTTTCTGTTGGTCTACATGATGTAACTACAGAAGACTTTAAATGGGAAAAATATTGAAACTTTAATCATTTTTGAGTGGGATGCTAATGGTCTAATCTGATTCAATGATCTATGCTAAGCTAAGCTAAAATTGCTCCCGCCAGACACAACAAAAAGTGGACAGTCTCTTTAACTTTTCAGTTTCAGTTGGGGATGAAGTGCCTCTTAAAGGGATAGTTCACCCAAAAATAAACATTCTGTCATCATTTATTCTGTCATTAAACCAGTTTGAGTTTTTTTTTCTGTTGAACACAAAGATATTCCAGCCTGATCTCACAAGGAAACATAACTATTTTACGATTTGTCAGTTTAGTGGTTAATTCATATGAATTCATACATTCATATTCATTCATTCATATGAGTTTAAGTCGAACAAAAATGTACGTTCTTAAAAAAGGAGGCGTAGCACCCAACGAAACCCCTGAACCCAACCGTCATTTGGGAAATTGTCATAAGCAAATCGTACCAAATTATGCAAATGACGTCGTACAAATTAGCCACTAAATCAAAAAGTTACAAATTGCCATGAGATTTCTGAAGATTGATTAAAAAAAAATACAGCCATTGACTTCCATAGTGTTTTGTTGTTATTATGTATGTCAATGTCTGTTTTTTCCAACATTCTTCAGAATATCTTATCTTTGTGTTCAACGGAAGATATAAATTCATTAATTTGGGTGACCGTTGACCTATAAATAAAATTATCATCGTTTACCCAGACTCAAGTGGTTGTAAATGGTGAGGATGTTTTTATTTTAGGGTGAACTGTCCCTTTAAATAGCATCTACGCAATAATGGTTTGACATCTCACCCTCACAAACCTGTTTGGTCAATCTTTAAACTGTGTCAGCTATTGAAGGTCACATACTTGAACTTTGTTGCCCACTTGCAGGTCAAGAGTCGACATACACAGCAGAATATATAGGTCACATGTTGTTAACCATGCTCTACATTCTCAAGATCAGCTTGCCCTTGTTCTGACTGTGAGCATTGCCATGTATTGGTGCTAAAACAAAACCAAGGACAACAAGATGGAAACCTGATATGGGACAAACTTCTTGATCAAGTTTTTTCCCCTAATTCTTTTTTCTGATATTGACCAGTGTAATTTACTATTAAATTTTAATCATATTTAGAATTGTATTTTTATAATTTAATTTTAATATAATTGAAGGATTTACTAATTTAATAATTAAGATGATTTTGGTTAAAATCGAAATAAATATACAACACATCATGGGACAGTATGAAAACACAAATAAAATAGAAAGTAGTGATTTCTAAATTTACTTTCACTTGTATTTCATTTTAGACAATACAACAAACATTATTTAATGTGTCCCCCATTATTTTTATCTCTAAATAAATACATATTTCAATTTTGGTTCTTGCAACACATTTCAAAAAAAGTTGCAACAGTGAAGGATTTACCACTTTATAATTTTGCCATTCCTTTTCACAACACTTAAAAGACGTTTAGGGACTGAAGACACCCAAGTGATGAAGTGTTTCAGGTGTAATTTTGTCCCATTCTTCCTGCAAACAAGTCTTAAGGTGGCCAACAGTACAGGGTTTTCAAAACGCGCCACACATTCTTTATAGGAGACAGGTCGGGACTGCAGGCAGGCCAGTCAATTACCTGTATCTTCTTCCTCCGCAGCCAGGACTTTGTAATGTGTGCTGAATGTGGTTTTGCATTGTCTTGTTGAAATATGCTTGGGCATCCCTGGAAAAGAAGGCAGCATATTGTGCTTCGAAGTCTATACTTTTCAGCACTAATGGTGCCATCTCAGAAGTGCAAGTTATCTTTGCCAAGGGCACTGACACAACCCCCATACCATGACAGACCCTGGCTTTTGAACCTGCTGCTGGTAACAGTCTGGATGATTCTTTTCTTCTTTGATCTGGAGAATAAGGCATTTCTCCCAAAAAATACCTAAAATACTGATTCATCTATCACCACAGTACTTGTTTCCACTGTGTGATGGTCCATCCCAAATGCCTCAGAGAAGTCAACGGAGCTTCTGGACACTGTTAACATAGGGCTTCCTTTTGGCACAGTACAGTTTTCACTGGCATTTGTGGATTTACCTGATTACTAGCCCTATATTGCTCCTTTCCCAACTTTTTCGGAATGTATTGCAAGTCTGAATGACAGGAAAGGATGTGTATTTACATATGAAATGAAGTTGACCAGACAAAACAACAATATTTTGTGTTCATATTGCCTGCAATGAAATACAAGTCAAAGTTAATTTGGAAATCACTACTTTCTATTTTCATTTGCGTTTTCCACACTGTCCCATCTTGTTGGGGTTGTATATAGTAGTGGCAAAGATTATACCTGATAAATTAAATTGTCCGTTGGCATTTCTGTGCGGAGTTTGCATGTTCTCCCTGCGTTCGCGTGGGTTTCCCCCACAGTCCAAAGACATGCGGTACATGTGAATTGGGTAGGCTAAATTGTCCATAGTGTATGAGTGTGTATGGTTGTTTCCCAGTGATGGGTTGCGGCTGGAATGGCATCCGCTTTGTAAAAACGTGCTGGATGAGTTGGCGGTTCATTCCGCTGTGGCGACCCCAGATTAATAAAGGGACTAAGCCGAAAAGAAAATGAATTAATGATAATTGCATACAAAATAAAAGTTTGTTTTGACATAAAAGTGAGTGTATTATATATATTTATTATGTATATGTGATACACATACACACATATATAGAAACAAAACTATAAAAATCAATTTTGTTACATAGATATTTATAGATAAATTTATATATAATTTGTATCATTTTATATATAAATATTTATATTTAGATATATTTATATATTTTTTATATATTTTTTCTGAAATATATGCATGCGCGTATTTATATATTCACATGTCTAAAAAAATTTTAGTTTGGATACAATAAATTGTGACTGCTTTTTGCACAGCACTAATATTAATAGATATTAGTATTACATTGAATATTTATTTACACAAATAGCCTAATTATTTAATATTTATTTAACCTAAATTCGTAATTTAATAATACGTAAATAATATGATTATAGTTTTTTAATTAATATAATTTCATTATTGTTATTATTGTGGAAATAAAAGGTTTGATCATTTATCATTTTCTCCATTAAAGATTTATAATAATAAAGCATATATTACAGCATTCGTAAAACTTGTTTTTGTATTTCACTAGTATGTTTGCATGCAGGAGAGGCCCCATCCTGAGCTATATGAACTCTGTACCCAGCTGCCCAACCCCCGCTTTACATACATGTAAAGAATGAATATTGTGAATCCTAAGGCACAAAGTCACATGACTACACAGTCCAACATCATTTCTGTGCATTGTTCAACATGCACAGTTATACCAATAAAACAAACAGAGCCCTTTGGCACAATAACTATGTTTAAAAATAGGAAATAATTTAAATTCCGACTCTAAATAAAAGACTCCGGAGGGAATAAATAGCTATTGTGAATGACATTGTTCAGCTCCAGAAGCTGAAGTGGCACTAGTTAAACTTACGGAAAGTTCAGGAAAAACACAACACTTCAGTTGGTTATTACGGGTGAGGCCCCATTCATCCTTAGCTATACATTGAGCTTAATTACCCTCAGGAGAGAGACCCATCCCCCTCCCCCACATGACACACATATCTGAGACCTTGAGCTCAGTCAAAATACCACTGTAGAGATCCTTTCAGTTCACAAATACTGCACTGTTCAGCTTTTCTGAGTCTGACTGACTGGAAATGTGACTGAAATGTGTTTTCACAGGCTGAAGAATTGCAAGAAATAAGGAAAGATTTGCTTAAAAATAAATTAGTACAAAATATACTTACAGATAAGCATTTTACATGATAGATCTTTCATTAGAAAAACAAATTTACCCATTTTTAAAAAGATTTAGTACACCCTAAAATCAAAATGGTCATCATTTACTCACCCTTGTGTCTTTCCAGCCCTTTCCGAGTCTTTTGTTCACCTTCAGAACAAACATGAAGATATTATTTTCCTCAAATCTGAGAAATGTCTACCCCTCGATCGATGTGTTAAATGTTTATTCACTGAAAACTCAAACCATTCAAATACACTCACCGGCCACTTTATTAGGTACACCTGTCCAACTGCTCATTAACGCAAATTTCTAATCAGACAATCACATGGCAGCAACTCAGCATTTAGGCAGACATGGTCATGATGATCTGCTGCAGTTCAAACCGATCATCAGAATGTGGAAGAAAGGTGATTTAAGTGACTTTGAACATGGCATGGTTGTTGGTGTCAGACAGGCTGGTCTGAGTCTTTCAGAAAGCACTGATCTAATAGGATTTTCATACACAACCATTTCTAGGGTTTACAGAGAATGGTCCAAAAAAGACAAAATATCCAGTGAGCGGCAGTTCTGTGGGTACAAATGCCTTGTTGATGCTGATAGAAAAGCAGCAGTATAACCAAATAACCAGTACAACTCAAATAACCACTCGTTACAACCCAGGTATGCAGAAGAGCATCTCTGAACACGTCCAACCTTGAGGCAGATGGGCTACAGCAGCAGAAGACCACACCGGGTGTCACTCCTGTCAGCTAAGAACAGGAAACTGAGGCTACAATTCGCATAGGCTCACCAAAATTGGACAATAGAAGATTGGAAAAACGTTGCCTGGTCTGATGAGTCTCGATTTCTGCCGACATTCGGATGGTAGGGTCAGAATATGGCTTCAACATTATGAAAGCATGGATCCATCCTGCCTTGTATCAATGGTTCAGGCTAGTGGTGCTGTAATGGTGTTGGGGATATTTTTTTGGCAAACTTTGGGCCTATTAGTACTAATTGAGCATCATGTCAACATCACAGCCTACCTGAGTATTGTTGTGACAATGTCCAACCCTTTATGACCACAGTGTACCCATCTTCTGATGGCTACTTCCAGCAGGATAACATGCCAACCTGATACTAGTAAGGTATATAATGTGGCCGGTGAGTGTAAATGCCAACCGGCCCAGCCGGGACTCAAACCAGTGACCTTTTGGCTGTAAGAGCGACAATGCTAACCACTGAGCCACAGTGCCACTCTCGATGGACATTTATTAAGCTAATCCTTAGTAGCTCCTTTAAATGCATCTTGAGTAAAACAGCTCTATAAGCGCACTCACACACATACAGACACAACAACAACACTACCTCTTTTAGAAAAGGGAAGTTTGTGGTGCATAACATTTCATAAATGAAAATGGAAACTAAATCAAATTTACCCTTTGAACATCCATCCATATAACCCATTATTCCTGGTGGAAGAATTCATATAGGATGCAGGGAAGCCACCAGGTTTGGACCCATAGTTGCACGTTTTAACTATTAGCATTTAAATGGACTTCCAGCTTGTTAGTGAATAACCAGTCAGAGCGGGTCTGCTTCATTTCACTGCTGTTTGCTCAAGGCCCTGTTAGTCATGTGCTACAAAGTTTATGTTTGACTAAGTCTAGTGTAGTCTCTCTTTAAAAGCCACAGATTACTCCACTCCACCATCAACAGTGCTCTAATATTGCATAAGTCTTTCAAAATGTAGACAGACCAAATGAGTGAATGGGCTTCATTCATTTATCACTGATAAACAAGTCTCATATTGCTCCGGATAAGATATTCCACTTCTGCATTTCCAAAATGCTAACATTGAGAAAAAGATAAGATTAATATGTGACTAAGCCTAATCTGCTCCCACTTCATGCCTGCTTTGAATGTATTAAAACTCAGTTTGAAGTAGTTTAACAATTGCATAATGTGCAGCCTCTGAAAGGTTTAGAAAGTAAACTAATTCCAGGCTTCCCCCTCTAAACCAATTGTAAAATTCCTTGTTTTTCTACAAGTGTGTTTACTTGCACTCCGTTAATCTGCTTTTTTATACGATTAAAACAATACTCTGATTAAGAGGCCACCCCGTAAACAGTGATTTTTGAGAAATGGAATTAAGACATGAGGAGTATGCATATATTAGGCGCATTATTGAAGTGCAGTACAGACATGTAAACACCGCAATCAGACTAGGATTGTAGGATTTTCAGTGCATTTTGCGTCAGGATAGTCTTTATACACACACGGCTGTTCGACACTATTCTCAACAACTACTAAGAATGGCAAGCCGTTTTAACATTTAATCTATAACCCGTACTAGTATCTGTTTTCATATTACTAGTGCTTATTTTTAGATACTAGTATCTTTTCCATTAAGTACTACTTTTTCATTGGATACAAGTGCCTATCCTTTAGATATTAGTGCTTTATAAATATATACTAGTGCTTACTCATTAGTAGGCCCACATAGAATCTGCACACGCAAAATTTCACAGATTTTCCGCAGATTTTTAGCCCATCATTAATTGTGTTTATTTACTTGAGTAAATGTGTGTAAATCTATATTTCGTCACCTTAGAATTATAAGGTTCTATCTGACATTGTCAAAATACAGTTACTGACATATTCTTATTAAATGTCAACTTATTTACAATATGGGATGATTTTTTTATAAGTTGTTTACATTTTAAGACTTTTTATTTAAAAAACAAATGTTACACACATACTGTTTGCTATGGAATGCAAAAAATTTGAAGCTCAATATCTAAAAATCATTCAGAACGCAGATAGGTATTATATAATTCCTTATATAATATAATTCCAAGGTGATGATTTATTCAGTTTTAAAATTACAGTAATATTATTGACTAATGTGAAAATGTTCATCTGATTTATGTACAATGCAGTTTGTACAGTAATATTTGCTGCCTTTTAGTAGATTTATTATATGAGAGACTTGCTGTTTGTTTTGTTTTGCTTTGTTTGTTTGTTTGTTAATGGACCACAGACACCTGCATCGCAAAATGCGAAGGGTTTTCCCCATACGGTCTGTCGTCTCAAATTCCATTAAAACAGCACTCCTCCAGCAGTTCATACTCAAATCTAATATCTCATTTGTCATGGGGGCATGCATGAAACGTTCCTAAATGAAAGTGCCAAAACTGCAGTTACAGTCGACAAATTAAGAATGAAACATCCGAAATTGCATGAAGCTGAGGAAATGTGGATAGCGCAGTGACGCAATGATGTTAATTGAATTATGTGCTATAACAAGCAAAATGGGATCATGAAAGGAACGTTCAAAAAGCAACTCATGTAAACACTATCATATTATTGTCTTAATCAGATTAAAGCAGATAATTGGACCACCAATTCATGTAAACCTAGTCAGACTAAAAAGCTGAAAATAAAACAGATTTTTGATAAATGATCTATAATAACAGTCAGGTGTTGTGTTGAGCAGTCCTTCCAGTACATGATGAAAAATGAAAAAAATCACCAACATTTTCTGTAATAATACCGTTCCTAAGGTACGATTTTATTTTTTACTTTTTTTTGTTGTTTTTTTTTAGGACAACAGTATCTCCAGCAGCAAAGATATCCAAAGATGCTGTTTTAAATTGTAAAGAAATCCGTGTTTTGGAAAAAAATGAAGACAGCAGAAGTCAATGATTCAATTGACTTATTTAGCCTGACATGTTTACTGCTGCAAAATATTTTAAATCTTTCATAAAATAAAATATATTGTGTTCAAACTGGAGTTTTTTTGTTTGTTTGTTTTTTACCCAGACATTTAAAAATAACCACAATACCGTGAAACAGTGAAACCGTGATATTTTTATCCCAGGTTATCATACCGTCAGAATTTTATACCGGCCCATGCCCACAGCAAACATCATATTTTGAGTGTATTCTGGGATCCTGACCACTTAATTTAGTGCAAAAATCACATACATGGTGCTAAATTTAAAGGAACTTGTCATTTTTTTTTTAATTGCCTTTTTAATTTTGGACAGCTGTGACAAATGTTTTAATGCATGTTCAAATACCTTCAGCATGTCAACCTTCAGTGTGATCGGCATTGTTATCGATCAAATAACATATTTCTGTACAGAAAGTGCTCATCCGATGTACGATATATTGAGTTGTGATAAATACGGCACTGTGCATTTCCTCAGGTGTGTGACCCGCTTTAGATGCGTCATGTGACATTATTGCAACGCACATTCAGAAAAACCTATTTGAACAAGGCTACGTTCATTGTATTAATTGCTAAAGTTGGACATTTTAACATGATTTTTCAAAGACTATTGTTGAAAAGACTTTAAGTTTGGTTTATTTCGATAAATTAAAGTCATCCATCAATTATTATTTAGCACACTGCAAAAAAGCTTTTCTTACTTAGAATTTTTGTCTTGTTTCTAGTCCAAATATCTAAAAATTCTTAAAATCAAAAAGCATTTTCTAGACAAGCAAAACCTTTGGCTTGTTTTAAGAAATAATGACAAAACGAAGAGAGTTTTTTCTATAAAAACAAGGAAAACCACACTTAATTTTAGCATATTAGGCTGTATTACAGGTACAGCCTGGTCACTGCATTTGATTGAGGTTTAAAAAGTGGGAAAGGAATAAAATAGCAATGAAAAAAAACCACTAAAGTATGTATCTCTGTAGACAAAAAAAGTTAATTCTGAAGTGACACAAAAATACCTGATATTATTCCTTGATTTGGACAAAAACCTCCCTGACTTTCAATGTCTGGATTAGACCTTTTAAAATTCCATGATACTCCACAAACTCCATGAACCCTGTAATTCCTATATCCAATAAAACACATTAATTGTAATTAATCTTCAACAAAAACAACGTTCTTCAGCTATTTATTATTAACAATTCACAACAATTTGCAGTCAACATGTTCAATCAACAATATTTTAACATCCAAATTGAAAATGGGTCAAATGTTCATGTTCGCAAGCAGATCTTGGCGTATGACTCCTCCATGTTTCAACATCAACAGTCAGTTTATTTCACCTTAACAGCCAAGCCACGGATCTTCTCTTTGTGCCTTTGCTATGAAAGCAATCTTGCGGGACATCTCAGTGTTGTAGATTCTCTTACAGTTCTCGTGGTTCTTTCTGATTTGCTTGCGACAGGGCTTCTCGAAATATCTCCTGCGCTTCACGGATTCAATGATTCCATCAGTGGACAGAACTCTGAAGGCAAATGAAGAGAAAAAAAGAGCATGACGAGATGAGTCGACTGCAATCTCTGCACTTTAAATAAATATATATATATATATATATATATATATATATATATATATATATATATATATATATATTTATATATATATTTATATATATATATATATATATATATATATATATATATATATATATATATATATATATATATATATTTATATATATTTATATATATATATATATATATATATATATATATATATATATATATATATATATATATATATATATTTATATATATTTATATATATATATATATATATATATATATATATATATATATATATATATATATATATATATATATTTATATATATATATATATATATATATATATATATATATATATATATATATATATATATATATTTATATATATATATATATATATATATATATATATATATATATATATATATATATATATATATATATTTGCCGCTTGTTCAAACTACTTATTTAGAATGAGCCGAAATACAATTTTTTGGGACAACTTAATTGTTTTATGTTGGATCCACTTAAATTTGATAAGTTAACTTAATTGATTTGTGTTGGGACAACATGATTGAATTATGTGAAACCCCACATTTATTATAGTTTGTAAATGTTTATTGTTTTGGATGGAAACAAGGGATTTGTTTTAAAACATTGCTAGAGCTTTAATGGAATCAATGTTGGGTGTGAGACTACAACTTGCTCAACAGCACCCTCTATTGAAACTATCGTCTTTATCACTTAAGCCATTTCTTTTTTTCTGTATTTATTTAAAATTGAACAAATAGTAATGTACAATAGCTTGGCATTACAAGAATGAACAGGTGAAAATGAGGAACAAATGATATACATAAATAATAACTACATAAAATACATAAACAATGTACAGGGTGCTTCAAAAAGAATACCACAACTTGGAAAATTGAGAACTCTGCAAATAAGAAAAGGAAAGCTAAGCTCTTTCTGAAGGAAGCTCAGACGTTTCATTTGGTTGCTCATTCGAATGTGCAGCTTTAACTGGGCAAACCTATCTGGAAATGTTGCAGAATTGGCTGTTCCCTCAACTCGAAAAAGAAAGCAGCAGCATGTCGATTTATATTCCGGCAGGATGGGGCACCACCCCATTGGTACTTATCTGTCCGTGCCTATTTGAATGAAAGGTACCCAAAGCAATGGATCGGCCACTAGGCAACTTGTGACGAAGCATTTCATCACTGGCCTCTAAGAAGCGCTGATCTCACCCTCTGTGATTTTTTTTCCTATGGAGGTACGTTAAAGATATGGTGTTTCGACCAACTCTACCAGCTAACTTTGAAGAACTGAAAGAAGGAATAACTGCAGCTATCTAAACTGTTATGCCCGAAATGCTACAGAAAATGTGGAACAAGTTTGAGTATCGGGTTGATATCACTCGAGTGTCTGTAGGAGTCATATTGAACATCGATGAACTTGTTTTCTACTGAAAAAAAACTTTAAGTACTCCTCACGTTGATTAATTACCCAAGGTTCCATCATGTTTCTTTGATTAAATACAGATTTTCAAAGTTTTTCAAAGATTTTCACCCTGTATAATGTATAAATAACTATAAATGTATAATACTGTATAAATAACTAAATATAATAAAATAAATGAAAAAGGCTAGGGGGTCAACTTTCAGCTTAACAGAAAGAAAATCTTTAACTATATGACAAATAAAAAAGTCACTAGATATGATCTGTTAAAAAGGCTTATATTATATATTAAAAATTAAAATGAACGTAAAATAAAACTGAAAAAAACGTAATAAAATATATACTAATACATTATATATATATTATGATGAATTGTCATATGATATGATATAAAGTCATAAATAACTTAATAAAAACTAATATTAGGATATTTATAATTTAACAGCATGCAACATAAAACTCACCAGGTAATAACTATTACAGTTAACATATTAACCACTGACATGTCACGCGTTGTATCACTAAAAAATATTTCATAAAGTTCCTAATTAGTACAAGGAAATTATTTTTGTTTCTCTTAAAATATAGTGTTGCATGACCTCCTGAGAACAGAGCATGAGTAGCGGCTGTACATCACTGATGTCAAATCAATTATTATATTGCGTGACAAAAGGATTTAAAACGGCATTTCTTATATAGAGACCTCACAGTCTCTAGACATCTGATTAGTACCTGCTCAAAGCTCCGTAAGCAGCGTCGACATTGCCGTTTTGGACCATGACAGTCCGAGCGACGAAGCGAAGGTGGTTCGCCATGTTGGGTCGGTGTTTCCGTCAAATGTGCTCGAGTGGAATTGCGAACTGTTGAGTAGGACAGTTCCAGACGTAAGCGCGGGGTACTCTAGGTGGCGCCAAATAGATTTATAAAATAAGGGATTGTGATTCTTTGTTACTTTGTAAATTCATGGTGAATTGATTCCCGTAAATTCCCGTGTTGATTAACTTAAGGCAGAGATGCTGAAACTAGGGCCCACGGGCCAAATTTGACCCATTGTAACCTTTAATTTGGCCCACCATCTTCTCTTCATTCAGAAAAGAGTGAGAAGGATGGAGAGGGTTGCGGGTGAATGCCTTTAAAACAGATCGTCGTTTTTAATTTGACGTAACCTTTTTTATTTGTTTTATTGCTGAGCTACAAAAAAAGCAAACTAAATGAATCCGATTTTTAAAATGTCCTATACTTATTGTGACTCGACAGATAGAGGACTTTGCAGAAGACACCGATAAGCAAATCAAGTCAAAATCTAGTGTAATTCTGTTATAAATGAAGTTGTATTTGTTTTTACTGTAATAAGTTCATTATTTAATGGAAAAAATGCTGTTATTTTTTAATATGATTAAATAAATTAACAATGGCAACTATATTTACCTCTGGCCCACTAGCTTCAATCAAGTTTGGTTTTTGGCCCTTTATAAAAAAAAGTTTGGGCACTCCTGATCTAAGAAGGTAGAATTAAACAGCACTAATATAAGGAGCCAACCCTCTAATCAGTGAGATTGATAGTACGTAAGAGGTCAACAGCAATTTTTGATGTAAATCTTGATATTTGTAAGGCCAGACCTTACAAAATGAATTTAAAATTAATACAGTAAAACAAAATAACAAATAGTCATCATGAGATCTTCATCATTTCTGTTTATTTAAACAAAAAATACCAAACATTGCTTTTGTTTTATACGTTTTCTAAAGCGGTTTGCTTAAATATACATGATATGAGGCACCATTGGATGAAATATCTTCATACATTTCAAACCAGAAAATGGTCCTGTGTTCTGTCCTACCTTGTACCTCCCATTCAAAAAGTTGTTAACAGATTTTGACGACGCAATATGTTACCTTTCAGATTTTGCTACCAGTGTAAATTTTAATGTAGAGTAGTGTGATATAAGGCTGTAATATCGACCTAACCTACCTAATCCCCAACCCCAACCTCAGAACCGTTAAAATACAGTGTTGGTGGCATAATCTGATGATGGGTAGGATAAAATGTCAGCACTCCTGTTCAAAATTCATGTTGAATTTTTCTCAACACTCTATCAGAAAGATTTTACAAAGGGGATTTTAGAAATGTGTATCGCTCATAATTCAGAAAATACTGTGAATAGCCCGAAAAAAAAGAAAGAAATACTAATAATAATCACAATTGTTCTGTAGACTGAAATGTTGTATGTGTTCTGGCATATTATGTAAAGAACATATCCCTCTGTAAAGTTTCAGCAGTGAAAATGTCTACTCTATGTATATTTCCATAATTAATGTCAGTTTGTTGAGCTGAGAATGAAAGAGTAATACAAATAGGTTACAATACTCTACATATAGTTATCATGGACACAATACTTATTTTTATTTTCCATTGTTTTTACTGAACCTTTTCAAATGAAACATGAAGTACAAAAATAACAAACATATTCATTGCAGAAGGAATAGGAAAGCTTAAATAACTGAACTAACAGAACTGAACTGAACTGAATTAATAGAAATTTAACTGAATTAATAGAAATCCTGACTGGAAAAGGAAGACTTTTTTCATTAATAACAATATATTTAATAGTTGATAAACTATTGACAATGCAATTAATATGTAAATCTAATATGTAATATCGGGTGGCGCGGTGGCGCAGTGGGTAGCGCTGTCGCCTCACAGCAAGAAGGTCGCTGGTTCAAGCCTTGGCTGGGTCAGTTGGCGTTTCTGTGTCGAGTTTGCATGTTCTCCCAGTGTTCGTGTGGCTTTCACTGGGTGCTCCGATTTCTCCCACAGTCCAAAGACATGCTCTATAGGTGAATTGGGTTAGCTAAATTGTCCATAGTGTACTGTATGTGTGTGAATGGGAGTGTATGAGTGTTTCCCAGTGATGGGTTGCAGCTGGAAGGGCATCCGCTGCATAAAACATATGTTGGATAAGTTGGCGGTTCATTCCACTGTGGTGACCAGTGTTGCCAGATGTTGCTGACTGTTTCCAGCCCAAAAGCTGTCGAAAAACCGCTGAAAACCAGAAAGCGCTGCCCAACAATCAATAGATTACACTGAAAAAAGTGTTGCATGCAAAACTGTTGCAAACAATTTATTTCTGTTGAATTTAAACAAACAAATTACATTGAGCAATGTTCAACTTAATTTGTTTGTTTAAATTCAGGCCAAATAAATTGTTTACAACCACTCAACGTAAAAACATTGAGTAAATCCAAGGAATCATCTTTGAATAATTTTTTTTTCAGTGTAGAATAACCTTGCTTGAGGCTGAGAAGCGGGGGGGAGGGGAGATGTCATGTCGGGAAGGGAGATCACAAGCGTTTCTACACTGTTCTAAGCATATGTTTGCGAAGAACGGTGTCTATGGCATCTCTTTGAGAGATCAAAACAGGTGTATGTGGGCAGACCGGGGCTGGCGGGCACGCCGTTGCAAAACTGCCCAAATTTTCACTACCCGCCAATGTCATTTTTTACCCGCAAAAAGAAACATCAAAACCGCACAATTAGGCAGGAAACCACCCAATCTGGCAACACTGGTGGTGACCCCCTGATTTATAAAAGGGACTAAGCCGAAAAGAAGATGAATAAATGAATGAAGGAAAATGAAGGAAGGAAATGAAGCAATGAATGAAGGAAAAACTGGGAAATTTAGTTTATTTACATGTGCTAGTGAAAAAAGTGGAAAATTATGGAGAATTTTAATTTAAGTATTGAAATCTACAGAAAAAAATTGACAAAGCTAGATGAAAGAAACAATTTAAATTGTATTTAGTTTATTTTCTTTACATTACATTGAGAAAACAGTTTAAAAAGCAGGCGAATGAACAACTTAAATTGAATAAGGAGAACTTGAGATGCATTGAATTTCTTATCCTAAAACTTTCTGTAAATCCTCACAGAAACAGACATTTACATTGAAAATCTGGGGACAAGAAAAGACTCTAAAATAAGCCATATTCTGAGGAAGAAGTTAAGATATAGCCCCAGAATATTACTTTAAGGGCATAGATTGAGACATATCCCAGGTAGCAAAGAATTCTGGCCCAGATTTGGCATAAAGCTGGCACAGCAGGCATTCATCCGACTCTGCTATATAGTGTGTGGGCCCCAGGTTTGGCAGAGGTGGCACCGTCTTTAAGGCGGCACACAAGACTTGGGCCAAATGGGAAATGTATTGTTTGGCCCAGATAGTAAAAATGTCAGTGTGGGCTATGTAAGTTTAGCCTATCTTGACCCACATTTAAAATACATTTAAATTATTTTTGAGTAAAAAAAAAATTCAATCATGTCGCTTCGAGAAAAAGCATGCGCAAAGTGTACCTAAAGCGCAATCCTTCATGCGTTTATCAAATTCATTGCAGTCATGACACACCAACATACCTGGCCCAGTTCCGGGCCAGTTTATTAACTTGGCTGAGACTTGGCCCAGATATGGTCCTTGTTTGGTCCTTGTCTGGAAGCCAGACTTGGTCTAGTCATGTACAATGCAGCACGTGGGTCAAGCAAAAGCTGATTTTGTGGGCCAGAGAAATTTTGCTATGTGGGATGCTGCCTGCTTTGTTTTCATGGAGGTCATGTTATGAAAGGTTTGGTCAGTCCTGGGTGGAGAACTAAGAAAACGTAGTCTATACCTAGATGACACTTTTCACATAGTGTAATAAAACTATTTATTTGATTAATTTTACATTACTTTTAAAGTAACTTGAGTATCGATTTGAATATTTTGTATCATACTGATCCAAACTGCAATGAGAGATTAATTCTTCAATGATTTTCAATGAGTTATGCTAAGCTAAGCTAAAAGTGATCCTGCTAGATCCGGAGACTGGCTGAATGGATTAAAAAAATTGTAAAACTCAACTGTTCAGCTCTAGGTGAGTTGTAAAACAAGCCTATTTCCAAATGTGTTCTTTAAGCCTGATAACACAATCCAGATTACATGTAATCAGTTACTACTCAGTAGATGCACTTAGGTTTTCAGTGGTACTTAAATCACAGACTTTAATAATTGACTTTTTATGTTGACAAATTCCTCCTCCTTTCACTTTCATACATGAGCTCTGCATCGTCTCTTAGATAATGGGGTCAGTAGTCGGTGAGTGTGGGATCAGGATTGTTTTCTCATTCAAATTCAAGTAGCTTTATTGACTCGTCCCCTTCAAAGAAAGACTTGCTGATGTGCTTTTAGGGGAAGCATTCAAAGGGAGAGCAAGGAAACAGCTTGAACTTTTGCCACTCTCTCCATTCTGGCTGAAAATACACAGTTTCTTCTCTTCTCTCTCGCTCACTCGTTTTCCCATTCTGCTTTTCCTCTGTTCCATTTCCAGGGATATCATTTCTTATCCAGACTTGTTGAAATGTTCTTGGTAGGGGGGTTGAATCGGGGGGTAAAGGGAGAGAAAAGAGACGGGTGGGGAGCAACTCAGGAATCGGCTGGTAATTACCTCTGAGCATTTGGAGAAGAGGATGTGGTATCAGTTTACATGCTCGGCCTCATTCTTTCTCTCCTCCCTGGCTCCCTTTTGGCCACTCAGACGCTCCATTTGCTTCTCGTCTCCTCGCCGCTTCTTTCACGCCATTTGTATGAGGAATGTGGAGACGTGCTCAAAAGGAACAAAACGAGATGAAGCGAAGCAGATTAGAGCAAAGGGAGAGATCGAGAGAATGAACGAGTCTGTTTGGAGAAAGTGAATGGAGATGATTAAAGACAACTAATGATAATAATACCTTATATATAAGGTATTAACCTTACCTCTTATTAAGGGCATGCTGACCTGGTGACAAAATTCATGAGGACAAATGTGAATAAGAAAAGCAAGTCTGTCTTCTGTTAGCATGAAGAATTTAGAGAAGAAGCCTTTTAGTTCCAGACTAAAGTTAGTAGTCAAGTAGTTAGTAGTTGGTTGTCAGTCTTTTAGGATGGGACTATCAGTTCTTTAAGGGCATGCTATCAGTGCCTTAGGGTGGGGCTATCTGTCCTTTAGGGCAGGAATATGAGTCTTTTAGGATGGGACTATCAGCTCTTTAGAGTGTGCTATCAGCCATTTAGGGCGGGACTTTCAGTCCTTTAGGGTGGGGTTATTAGTCCGTTAGGATGGGACTTTTGGGTTTGAGATAATATCAGTCCTTTAGGGCGGGACTATCAGTCCTTCAGGGTGTGCTATCAGGCCTTTAGGGTAGGGTTATCAGTCCTTTTAGGCCGGGCTATCAGTCCTTTAGGGTGTGCTATCAGTCCTTTAGGACGTACTACCAGTCCTTTAGGGTGGGCTTTCAGTCCTTTAGGACGGACTACCAGTCCTTTAGGGTGGGGTATCAGTCCTTTAGGGCATGGTTATCAGTCCTTTTAGGGCGGGCTTTCAGTCCTTTTGGATGGAGCTATCAGTATTTTAGGACGGACCACCAGTCTTTTAAGTTTGTGACTATCAGTGATTTAGGGCGGGACTATCAGTCCTTTAAGGAGGAACTATCAGTCCTTTAGGGTGAGAATATCAGTCCTTTAGGGCAGGGTTATCAGTCCTTTTAGGGTGGGCTATCAGTCCTTTAGGGAGGAACTATCAGTCCTTTAGGGTGAGAATATCAGTCCTTTAGGGCAGGGTTATCAGTCCTTTTAGGGTGGGCTATCAGTCCTTTAGGGTGGAGCTATCAGTACTTTAGGACGGACCACCAGTCTTTTAAGTTTGTGACTATCAGCCATTTAGGGCGAGACTATTAGACCTCTAGGGTGGAGCTATCAGTACTTTAGGATGGGGCTATCTGTCTTTTAGGGTGGAGATATTCGTCCTTTTGGACAGCCCACCAGTCTTTTAAGTTTGGGACTATCAGTCATTTAGGGCGGGACTATCAGCGCTTTAGGGTGGGGTTATCAGTCATTGTAGGGCGGGGCTATCAGTCCTTTTAGGGCGGGGCTATCAGTCCTTTAGGGCGGGGCTATCAGTCCTTTAGGGAGGAACTATCAGTCCTTTAGGCCAGGCCATCAGTCTTTTAGGTTTCAGATCATCAGTCTTTTAGGATGAGACTATTAGCCCTTTAGGACGTGCTATCAGTCTTTTAAGGTGGGATTATCAGTCCTTTAAGGCAGGACCATCAGTCCTTTAGCGTAGTTTCTGTACTGCCTTAGTGGGAGGCAGTGGTTCGACCAATATGATAGGATTTCATGTATAAAATGTATCTCCTCATTCTTGTCGGGTGCATGCCGACAGTGATTCTGGTGAACAGTAATCCTCCACTGGCAATTCAAATATTCCTCCTTCTTCCAATGATACAGTTGGGTCCAAAATAATGAAATCATGCTCCACTCTACATTTTTTCTCATTCCAGAATCCATTTCAATCGAATATATGTCATGAAAGGGTAAAATGGACAATCTGAACTTAACCGGGATGCAACCTGTACCATATAAAAAATGTAAGCAGACAGCATCACTTCCCATGTGAGCTTATGCCAATGTACGTCATTATGATACAAGAAGACTCTCTGGAACCATATCAGGTCACTGATCTTATGTAGAGAACTTTCCAGATAGATCAGTGTATCTGATCCATTTGCCGAGACTGTGGTTTAAAGGCAGTGTTGTTGTAAATGATGTCAGTTACACGCATAGACTGACCGTTTCACTTAACAAGACCTCAATGTATCATCAGAAGCCAAATATTTTGTTGTTTCTTTGTCCATAAGCAAGAGTGCAACTTTGGTTTGTAGTGGTTTGGTTTACATTTAGGGACTAGGTGATGTAAAAATAAATAAGCTGAATATAAACATAAACGTAGGGTATACTGCCAAGAAGAATTGTAGGCTACAAAAGTATGTATAAGAAAAATATAAGCCTAATTTGTTGGTAATAAGGACTTATTGTGAAGACTTGAATGAATTGTGTAATAAATTTATAAATAAAAATATTCACCATTAATGTTTTGTATGTGAATAAAATGTAATGTTAAACAATGTACACTGTCAAACTTTTGTTTTGAACTAACCACTGCACTTGAAGATGTAAAACAAATCAATTGTACTGGACGTTGATCAAAGACATCAACCAAGTATTGGATCAGTATTTTGTAATTGGCCTGTCGATTGCAGATAGACAGAAGCAAAATGTTAATTATAAATAAATCCAACAAGTTTGCAGTGGAAATTACACCCCTGCCTCTATGTGTATTTTTGACTCTCAAAGTGACAGTAGACTTTTATGATTAACGAAGGACCAGAGCTTCAGCTAGAAATCTCCTTTAGTGTTCAGTTAAAGAAAGCCAGCTACATCTCAGATGCCCTGAGGGTGAGGAAATTAACAGCAGTTTCTCATTTATTTCTAAATGTAATTATACACTTTTTATTATTTCATTATCATAAACAACATTATTTAATTACATTATCCATTTTTATATGTAAATATTGTTAATCTTAATAAGTCACACTTGATTTAAATGTGTTTAAATCTTCAGTGGAAATCGAGGGTCTTGTTAGGACACAGACAGCAGCGCTCAGCAAGAAACAGAAGACAGCTGAGATTTGAAGCTGTGATATGATTGACTGACAATGGCTGACTGTTGTGCTTGAATACTAACAAAGCCCAGCATGAGATGTCTTTGTTGGCATGTTTGTATAAGAAAAAGGAATACGAATAATATGGTGGTTTCCTTGCATTTAACACCATTTCAGTTTTTAAACAAAAGCTCCTTGTTTGACAAAAACACATCAGAATGCTTTCCAGTTCACTATAGCCTTCAAGACAAATAAAATAAGTCATAAAATTTTTTGAAACATGGCTTACTGTAGATATTTGAATTGAGATCCCAAGGCAAGAAGCCTGATTTAAAGTAACACCCCACTTGTTTTTGTTTTTTAAGAATAGGTTAATTTTGATCTGCCCTACAGTTAAACAGTTGAGTTTTGTCTTTTTTTAATCTATTCAGTCGAATTTCAGGTCTAGTGAGAGTACTTTTAGCTTAGCTTAGCATAAATCATTGAATCAGATTAGACCATTAGCATCTTGAAAATATTGAAAATGAAAAGTGGCTATTTTAGGTGGAAATGGTAGGAGTTCTTGTCTCATTTCTGTATAATTATCAACAAACTTTGCTGCTGTTCCATGACTGAAGCAGGCGCAATGATATTTTGCAGCACTGCTGCCCAGTTATTTAGCTGCAGACAATTTTTACTCCGTAATATCATTGCTATGGTATGGCAGCAAAGTTTCTTAATTATCAGTCAGAATGAGAGTATAGTTCCTAGACATATTAATGTTATTGCAACTTTTCCCTTTTTTTGTTGATCTAGGTACACAATGTATCTAAAGTAAATTCAATCTTTAAATAGGAAAATTATCGAAACTCTGACATTTTTTAGGCTAATGGTCTAATACGATTTAATGATTTATGCTAAGCTAAGCTAAAAGTGCTCCCACCAAATGGCTGAGTGGATTCAACAATGGTAAAACTCAACTGTTTGACTCTAGCTTATTTCCTTTAAAGTGGATTGTTCCTTTTAAGTATGTACACATTAATTTGCTTTGGAAAAGTGCCTAAAATATAATACAGTATATTAATATATAGAGAAATAATACATAGAGAAATAAGTCTGTAAAATGAGAGAAAATTTAGGTTAAGGTTTTTGTACCATAATATACAACACCAACACAGACGATACATCACTTTGAGCTATTAAAAATGTTAATAAAAGGCACTTTTTCAAACTTTTCAAGGTTAAAAGTAAAATAAAATAAAAACATTAATCACAAAATACAGAAAAAAGCTAATTTAAAGATATTGTTTTTTACAGTTAGCTCAAATATTGTGTCGGACCAACTTTAGCCTTGATAATGGTTTGCATTAAAGGCAATGTTTAGACAACCTTAATGCCATGTCACAGTTATTTCCTATTAAGAGCTATTTTTTGGCTTAAAATGCAGAAATTAGGCTTAATTGGCGGCCAATTAATAACATAACAGAATTTAATGATTTATGCTAAGCTAAGCTAAAACTGCTCCCGCCAAACACTGAATGGATTTAACAATGGTAAAACTCAACTGTTGAACCAGCATATTTCCATTAAAGTGAAGTGTTCCTTATAGACATGTAGCCTACTTTAAGTTGCTTTGGAGAAAAGCTCCTACAATCTTATAATATATTAATATGTAGAGAAATAATATACACAAAAATAAGTCTTAAATGACTGAAAATGAACTGGCAGTTTATTACAAGGTTTTTGTATCGTAAAACACAACACCAACCCAGACAATATTTCACTTTAAACTATTAAAAAGGTTAATAAAAGTCACTTTCTCAAACTTTTCAAAAATAAAATAAAATAAAAACATGAATCACAAAATACAGAAAAATTGATAACTTAAAGATATTTTTTTACAGTGTAGCCAGGGCCGGAGCAAACTGAACTGCCGCTCTAGGCAAAGGAGAGAATATGGTTTGCATTCATAAAGGCAATGTTTTGACAATCTTCATGCCATGTCACAAAGTTAATTTCTGATAAAATCTAATTTTTGGCCTAAAATGCAGAGGTTAAGTTTAATTTGTGGCCAATTCATAACATAACAAGATTTAATGATTTGTGCTAAGCTAAGCTACAACTGCTGCCGCCAAAAACGGCTGAATGGATTCAACAATAGATAAAATGGCTGTTTACCTAAAGTGACGTGTTCTCTTTAAGCTTGCACACACTAAGTTGCTTTGGAGAAAACACATTCAAAATGACAAAAAAAAAACACACATTGGGGTGTAGGCTAATTGAGGTAATTAGCAGAATGACCCAATTGCTCAAGGCAAATGGTGGGGCAAACTGAGGTCTCCATGGATCTTTACTGGAAGCAGCAGCGGCCGCCCAATGAATCCGCGCACAGGCGCAAACCCTCCGGATTGGTGGAGAACTCAACCGCGCACAAACCCACTGAGAGCGAGAGAGAGAGAAAGACCGCTGAACGCCGGTGGATGAGAGAGGAGAAACAGAGTGAGATAGAGAGAGAGAGGGAGAGAGCAGCAGAGTGAAAGAAAGACACGAAGAAACATGGAATCTAACACGGAGAAAACATTCGCGGACTTTTCTGGATCCTGGAAAATGAAAAGCTCCGAAAACTTCGAGGAGCTTTTGAAAGCGCTCGGTAAGTCTTAAAGAATCGTCATTATATCTACCATTCAACCCTTTTTACTTAAGAATTATTCTGCTACTTATATTTATGATTTTCAAAAAGTTGTCTGACATTTTTAGATGAGGAATTGCAAATGAAAAAGGTATTTTTATACACTGAAAAAGATATGAATCATTTGATTTACAAGGTAAGTGGTTGCAAACAATTTATATTTTAGTAAAGTTCAACTTAATTTGTTTGTTTGAATTAAGCCAAAATAAATTGTTTGCAACCACTTACCTAAAAAGTTTTTAGTAAATGTAATGAATGATTTTTTCACTTCATGTTGTAAGTCTTTAACTTAAGAAAAGCATGTTTGCTTTAGATTGTTAAAAGAAATCTTATTTAAAATCTGGGACAGAAAACAGTTCAATAGCTATATATTTACTTTAAAAAGCAATTTTTATTTACTTAAACTTAAATTTATGCATTTTTTATCATCTTACAAGAAAACTAAACCAAAAAATCCTGACTGACTGCATGTGATGTCAGTATCTTTATTTATTTATAATTTAAAAGAAACATCAATGGCAAGCTGTATGGAAAAAAAAAAGTTCTGCTTCATTTCCTCGTGGGATTGTGATTAGACTCACAGACCCTAATATGGGGCCCCTCGGCCAGCCGTTTGGCTCTGCAGACACACCGTCCCTCGACCCCAATTATTCACTCCAGGGCAAGTTCACTTAGATCAAGTTTGCTGGCGCCCCTAATTGAAACAAACGGGACAGTGAGTTCACTGTCTTGGCTTAATAGTTTAAAGGCTTACATTTCCCTGGGTGTTTTATGATTGCATAAATGTGTGACTGCTGTTTAAATTGTAAAGCATTCCAGTGCAGACTGGACACGCTCATTAACAACAGGAAATTGATCGAGGGAAAAAGTTGCTTTGATTTCTGATCATGATGAATGAGCTTTTAATTTCATGTGTACATATGTGTTCTACAGGCGTAAACGTCTTTTTGAGGAAGATTGCAGTTGCAGCAGCTTCCAAACCAGCAGTTGAGATCTCACAGCAGGGGGAGAGCCTGTCTGTTCAGACCTCCACCAGCGTTCGGACCACTCATGTGTCCTTCACGGTGGGCGAGTCCTTCAATGAGACCACGGTGGACGGACGGCCATGCACAGTATGCTTCAAATTCTCTCCAACAATTCTGCATTCAGAACTTTAGAATATAAATTTTTTCTATTAGAATTATATAATAATGTTTTAAATCTCTGTAAATTGCTTCACACTGTTAAACTTTGCCACAATTTTAGTTATTTACTGTAAAAAACGCTCAGTAAAATACCACATTAATTTTTTACAGTTCACTACTGTAATATGCACTGCATTGTGGGTCATTTTAAAACTTTTACAGTAACTTACTGCATATTAGGAATTTGCAGTATTCTACTGTAATCAAAGTGATCAAGTACAGCTACTGTAGTTGATGATAAAAATGAGACCGTTAATGAAAAATGTGTTTGGAATTTAATAAATTCAATAGTGAATACTAAAAATAAAGGGTAAATAAATAATACAAAAATAATTTACAGTAAAAGTACTTTAAAAATTGTCATACTGTAAAACTTAAAGGGCATGTTACCATAAAAAGTTGCGGTAAGGCTATTTTACTGTAAAATGAAATTGCGGTAGGGCCCTGGTACTGTAAAACACATTTACAGGTAAGTTACTCTAAAGTTGCAGTTGCTGTAACTTGCTGGCAACAGTGAGTTACTGTAAAAATATACTCAAATCTTTAACGGTGTACATAAGCATGGCAGGAATATTGTACACTGTCTAGCCAAGAAAAGTACTCAAATATTGTTTCAGACCACCTTTAGTTTTGATAATGGTTTTCATACATATAGGCAATGTTTTGACAACCTTAATGCCATGTCACCAAGTTAATTTATATTCAGAGGTGCATTATTTGGCTTTGAATGCAGAGGTTAAGCTTAATTGGTGGCCAAAACGAAGGCTTATTTCAGATTAATCTTCTGATTGCAATTCTGGAATAGGGTCATGGGATTGAACATTGTTAAATAAGAAAACACACTACATCAGTTTGGGTAAAAAATAAACATCAGAAGCATCACCAGTGTTGGGAAAAAGTATTGTAATTTTTTGTTGGCTGACTAAATTGGCTGTATGAGTGTGTATGGGTGTTTCTCAACACTGGGCTGCAGCTGGAAGGGCATTCGCTGTGTAAAACATATAGTCGCTGGAATAGTCGTCGATTTATTCTGCTGTGGCGACCTCTGAAATAGAGACTAATCCAAAAGAAAATAATTGAATATATATATATATATATATATATATATATATATATATATATATATATATATATATAATACCAAATGGTTAATAATACCAAAGGTTAAATGTGAAGTGAATAAATCCCAGGCTGAAGGAAATGTAAATACATGTACAAAGAGTTTAAATAAACCTTTTTTTGAACAGTTGTTAATAATTTTGAGGTATACTGAATCTGTTTTTGTAAAAACATATTCAAATTTAAGCTAGAAATACAGTAAGTATCATGTTTCCACATCGTATATAACACAACTGCGTTTTTGGAAATTTCTCTCAACAAACAGACAGGAAAATGCCATTAAATAAATGTAAAAACAACGTAACTGGCATAACTTTTTTGAAAAGTAACTCGTTATTACGTGAAAAGTAATCTGATTATGTCTATTGCGTTACTTGTAATGCGTTACCCCAACACAGTTAATAACTGCAACTAAGGTCCAGTCTCTTAAAGTTGCCTTTGAAATCTAAATGTACAATGTTCATTTTGCTAGCTCACATTGAGCAAATAATTAATAAGTGCAAATTTTTATTGGTAATGTTCAACATTATCTTCTGCGTTAGGAGTGGCAGTCCTTCTGTTGACGTCAACCTGAGTGTTTCCATAGCTCTCTTACCGCTAGTTTGCGATTTAGGGTTAGTTTACGTTTTAGGGAATGATGCGCAAAAGAAAGCTCCGCCCCCTACTTAATATTTCATTTAAGTTGTAAGTATGTCAACATACTGAAATAAAAGTCTCAACAACTTCCTGTTCATGCGTACATTAACTATTAGCTTCCAAATACAAACGGTGACTTTTATGGCCAGACAGTGTATTATTTGTGCAATATAGAAAGGTTTCTATTAGAAAAAAAATCATAAAAATGTAGTATTGTTAATATTTTCTAATACTAATCTTTCACTTCTCAAACGTTGCCTTTTTAACTGACACAAACACTAATAATAACCATTTTCAAACTGTTTTAATTTCTCCTCAGAGTTTTCCGAAATGGGAGACGGACAGTAAAATCTCTTGCGAGCAGACGCTACAGAAGGGGGAGGGGCCTGAGACATCATGGACACGGGAACTGACCAATGATGGCCAGATGATTCTCGTAAGTACAACACTAAGGTTTACAGCTAAATGAATATAGCGATGTTGTTCACTCCTTTTCATTATTGACGACGAGCAGATGTTCACATTATTATAGTCACACAGCTCACATTCTGGCCAATTACAGTTAACTAGTCCCTCACCGTCAGTCCTCGCAGTTCCTAATTGATATTTTGCAGCTCTCATTTAGTTAAATACCTTTTGCGTGAATGAAAGACAGCGTTCTTTGAATTCAGAGAACAAGGTGTGATCTGACATGTGAATATTTAACATGTGTTGCGATGTTGAAAGCCCGTCGGATATGAATTGTAAATTGTTTAAGCATTTGGATGGTGATGTTTATTTTCCAGACCATGAGAGCCGGAGATGTTGTCTGCACTCGCGTGTATGAACGAGAGTGAAGGATCTGAGTTCATTCCATTCCATCTCAACTCAACTGTCTACATCTTGTGGAGGAAGAAGAAACAATGCTAGTTTATTACTGCACCGTCCTTTCACTTTTTATGTTTGAAATGTTTGTGTGTCAGAGAAAGAAAGGTGTTTGAAGAATCAGAATTAATGGTAACAATTTACAACAACAGTACAATAGTGACGTACTAATATGTTAACTAAATGTTAATTCATAATGAACTAATAATGAGTTAAGGCATGCTCTAATCAAGAACAAACTTTAACTACAACTTGAGTCACCTGTTAGTTTATTTTTGTGGATTTAAGTATCAATTAACTCCTTAGATTAAGCTAAATGTAACCAACATGAGCTCAAGAGCTGTTAATGTATAATTATTTCATGACTTTACTTGAAAGGTCACATTATCTTTAACTCATTCTTAACTACTCGTAAACTTCTTTGTTTAAACTGTTAATTTTTGTGTAAACAGAACATTTTTTAAATTGTTTTTCAATGTAAAAACACACTTGATGGACGTACATGACTGTTATGTTTAAACACAGGAGTTCATGATGGGCATGGGACGATAACCGTTTTCAAGGTATACCGCGGTTTGAAAAAGTCAAGGTTTTAAAACTGTCAAAATTTTCCGTAATACCGTTTTTAAGGTATGTGTAAGATTTTTAATTTAAGGTTTTTTTTTTTTTTTTAAAGGGGGGGGGGGGGGGGGGGGGGGGGGCTACAGTATCTCCAGAAGAAAAGATATCCAAAGATGCCGTTTTAAATTGTAAATAAATCTGTGTTTTTGAAACAAATGAAGACAGCAGAAGTCAATGATTCATTAGAATTATTCAGCCTGACATGTTTACTGTTCCAAAATATTATAAATCTTTAAAAAATAAAATATATTGTTTTCAAAGGGGAAAAAGTTGTTGTTTTTTTACCCAGACATTTAAATATGATATATTTTAGGGCAGTGAGCACAATACCGTGAAACCGTGATATTTTTATCCAAGGTTGTCATACCGTCACAATCTTATACCGGCCCATGCCTAGTTCATGAGTCATTAGGATGAGTTAATGATTATGTCCCCCTCCAAGTAAAGTCATGACAGAACACTATTTCCGTAGTTAAAGTAAGTTGAAGGGGCACATTATCATTAACTCATTATTAACCACACATGAACTCCTTTGTCTTAACTGTTCATTTTGGTGTAGACAGAACAGTTTTCTATTGTTTTTCAATGAAAACACACACTTGACGGACATACATG
Source organism: Danio aesculapii (assembly GCF_903798145.1). Lineage (NCBI taxonomy): Eukaryota > Metazoa > Chordata > Actinopteri > Cypriniformes > Danionidae > Danio > Danio aesculapii. Next base: position 10,962,703 of record NC_079453.1, read on the forward strand.
ACCATTATGTTTAAACACAGGGGTTCACAAGTCATTAAGAATGAGTTAATGATTATGTCCCCCTCCAAGTAAAGTCATGACACAACACTTTCTGTAGTTAAAGTTAGTTGAAGGGGCACATTATCATTAACTCATTATTAACTACTCACAAACTCCTTTGTCTTAACTGTTCATTTTGGTGTAGACAGAACAGTTTTCTATTGTTTTTCAATGTAAACACACACTTGACGGACGTACATGACTGTTACTTTTAAACACAAGAGTACATGAATCCTTAATAATGAGTTAATGATAATGTACCCCTCTAAGTAAAATCATGACATACAGATTTACTATTAGGTCATGAGTTCATGTTAAGTTATATTTAGCTCAAACTAATTACTAATTACTACATTCATTAACAAACATGAACTAACAAGTAATTACAACCCTGGCTCATTCTTATTACGTACCCCTATATACATTTTTGGAGAGTGCCAAATACATTCCAGGAGCTACTTTTTTTGCAGTTTTTGTTTTCGCGACTCCACCAGAGGCCGCTGTGTACACTTTTTGAGATCTCAAATTTTCTTGCGAGTGCCATTCGCTCCTGCTCTTCTCGTGTAAGTCCACCAGAGGTCGCTGTCGAATGACTGACTGGCTGACTGACTGACCACAGTCTGACCAGCACCCACTCACTTCCCAAAACCCAACCGATAGTGTTTTCAAAAGCAATTCAGAAACCTTATCCATCGCAACAGCCTGATTTTTACCACATTTTTAGATTTTACCACGTTCTCACCCTGTTATTTACTCGTTTATTTTATTTTTGCGATTCTGTTTTTGTCTAACCTGCTTTCTGGAACCGTTCTTCACCGGACTCAAACCCCGTCGTCGTGGTCATCTTCTCTCTGCATCTCTATTCCACCGACGTATATGGCGAGCTAATAGGACAAACTGGTAACAGTGGGAAAGCCGTCCATACGGAGGTAAGCGGTCGGCTGCTGAAGCGTGAAAAGGAACGGCGTCATACCACCTTGTAGCATTCATTTTAAAAACTAAATGCAGCAATACGTACTTCTGGCTACATAATTCGCGATCTCCAGAAACGTAGAGAGGGCTACGTTTTCAGAATAAGCCTGTGTTGGTTGTGTTATGACTTTACTTGAAGGGGCTTATTATATTAACTACTCCTCTGTTTAAACTGTTTATTTTGATGTAGACAAAACACTTTTCTATTGTTTTTCAATGTAAACACACACTTGACGGACGTACATGAATGAGTAAATGATAATGTACCCCTTCAAGTAAAGTCATGACATCAAAAGTTAATGTTAGTTACATTTAGCTCAAACGAATTACTTCATTCATTAACAAACATGAACTAACAAGTAAAGAAGGTACAGTGTAGCTGTTAAACCCTCATGTCACTCGTTGTAGTTAAAGTTAGTTCATGATTAGCGCATGTCTTAACTCATAATGAAGCAATGCTTAATTTACATATAGTACATGATTATTCATGGACTGTTATTGTAAAGCGTTACCCCAGTCGTACTTGTATAAAGATGGTAGCAAGCGTCGCATTTTGACGCATCATATGAAATGTGTATTTATTGTTGTTGTTTGTGCATTTAATTTTGCAGTTTTGTGTATATACCAAAATGTGGCTTCTCAATCAGAATGTTTTTGGCAATAAACCTTTATACATGTAAAACCTTTATGATTGCTTTATTGTTATCATCTCTCCTGGATGTATAAATCTCTTTGACGTTGACCTTGGCTGCTCTTGTCCACTTATTGTTATGCCTCATTCCTTCACTTCAGAATGCCATGTTCTCACTTTCTGTCTCCTGATCCAACCACTTGCCGTTTTGAACAACACTATAAATTTGTGTTTCTTGAGAGTACATCAATTGAACGATTCCCTGGCAAGGGTGATCAGGGGAAAGAGTACGGAAAGACTGAGCAAATGTTAGAAAAGAAAATAATTTCACATTTTTACGGTTATATTCCCACTGCACTTTCTACCATCTGCTGCTAGTTATTACATGAGGTCAGAGGGAATGTCTGTCATTCCTCATTCTCTTTCTTTTTGTCTTTCTGCAGCCAGATCCTCTATCCAAACTTGCTTTTTAAAAAAGAAATCTAGGACACACGCATCTGAAAGTTGAACAAGTAATCAATGCAGAAAAGTTCAAACGCTTTCTTCTTCTCCTTATGTCTTTCTTTTAACCTCAGACCGAATTTATTCAGCAGTGGTAGTTTTTTTCAGTCTGCTGCCAATGATGAATTTTCCAGGTTTCCAGACAACAGAGCTCACAGTAGACTTATTCAGGAGTGCACATTTCAGTCCACTGTGTTCAAATATGTGTGTTTAAACAATTCTCAGTGCTCAAATAACCTGTGAGCTCTGAAAGTGGGCATGTGCTGCAGTGTACATAAGTTGACATTAAGTTTACATGCTTTTTGGAGGAGGAAGTTTATAAACACTGCGTAACAATATTGCAGACAACATTTTTGTAGTGTTTGCAGAAGCAAGAATCATTTACCACATAGCAGCAACCCCACAAACATCCCTCAGAACACCCTAAAACAACCTAGAACCCATTTGTTACTAACCAGAAAACATTAAAATCCCCCAGAAATATTTAGGAACACCCAAAACTATCTAGAAAAAACATAGCAACCACCCCTACACCTTTAATGACCAACTAGAATATCGTATAAATCACCAAAGATAGGTTAACAACTACAAGCAATGCATGAGAAATCCAGAACACCCTAAATCCACCTAGAACCCCTTTGTAGCCAACCAGAAAACATAAAAAAAATCATCCAGCAATATTTATGAAAACCCAAAATTATCTAGAAAAGCAATCACCTCTACACCTTTAATGACCATCTAGTAATGTCCAATAATCACCAAAACCATGTTAACAACTACAAGCAATGAGTAAGAAATCCAGAACACCCTAAAACCATCTAGATCCCTTTCTAGACTAACCAGAAAACATTAAAATCCTCCAGAAATAATTAAGAACACCCAAAGAATATCTAGGAAAGCCATAGCAACCTCCTACAAACCCTTAATGACCATCTAGTAATGCCCTAGAAATCACCAAGACACATTGATAACTTCAAGAAATGGGTGAGAAATCCAGAAGACCCTAAAACCACCTAGATGTCCTTTGTAACTAACCAGAAAACATCAAAATCCTCCAGCAATATTTAAGAACACCCAAAACTATCTAGAAACCACGTAGCAACCATGTCTACACCTTTAATGACCAACTAGTAATGTCATGTAATCACCAATGTTATATAAGACCATGTTAACAACTATAAGCAATGGGTGAGAATGGGTCAAAAAACATTCAAATCCTCCAGCAATATTAAAGAATGCCCCAAAAGTATCTAGCAAAGTCATAGCAACCACCTCTACACCTTTCACCAACCACGTTAACAACTACAAGCAATGGTAGTTGGTGAGAAATCCAGAACACCCTATAAACCCCCTAGAAACAACCCAATCCACCAAAAACATCTGGTAATGGCCAAGCAACCATACACATTATTAACAACCCCATAGCAAAAGCCTAGCAAGAATCTATCTCATGGCAATCATCCTGAACCAAATTAACAACCACTTGATAATGCTCTAGAAATCGCCAAGGACATGCTAACAGCCATCATCAATGGGCGAGCAACAACCCGGCACTCCATTACAAACACTTAACAATGTCCTAACAACCTTTCAGAACCCCCTCTACCAAATAGCAATGTCCATCAGAAACCGCATAAGACTCCACTAACAAACAATGTATAGGAACCAAATGCCATAACAACCACCTTGCAATTGCAACCATCTTTACTGCCTGACAAAGCCTTGTTATCCAAGTTTTAGGAACAACAAATAATAACTTGACTTCTAGTTGATCATTTGGTATCAGAAGTGGCTTATATGAAAGGCAAAGGCCTCTAGATTACGCTTATTTTACCAAAATGAAATCTGATCATGCTTTGATTTTGAATTGTTTAATTAGGACAGTAAGGTCTGACTTTGCTTTGACAAATGTCTTGTCACTTAACAGAAATAATGTACAGTATAGGAAATAAAGTCATGGTGCAGAGGAAAAAGAATGAATATTTTGTATGACTCCCATGAGCGTGAAGGACTGCATCCATACAACTCTGCAATGACTCGAATAACTTGTTAATAAAGTCTTCTGGAATGGCAAAGTTCATCAAGATTCTTTGGATTCATCTTCAATGCCTCCTTTTTCATTTTACCCCAGACATCCTCAATAACATTCATGTTTGCTGACTGGGCTGGCCAATCCTGGAGCGCCTTGACCTTCTTTGCTTTCAGGAACTTTGATGAAGAGGCTGAAGTTTGAGAAGGAGCGCTATCCTGCTGAAGAATTTGCCCTCTCCTGTGGTTTGTAATGTAATGGGCAGCACAAATGTCTTGATACCTCAGGCTGTTGAAGTTGCCATCCACTCTGCAGATCTCTTGCACGCCCCCATACTGAATGTAACCCCAAACCATGATTTTTCCTTTACCAAACTTGACTGATTTATGAGAGAATCTTAGGTCCATGTGGGCTCCAGTAAGTATTCTACAGTATTTGTGATGATTGGGATGCAGTTCAACAGATGATTCATCTGAAAAATCTACCTTCTGCCACTTTTTCAAATAATTAACTAATAGTCAAGTTATTATTTGTTGCTCTTACAACTGGGATCAATGACTTTTGTCAGGTAGTGTATAAACCACCTAACTGCCCAAGCAATCACCTATAAGAAAAAATATTCTAGGATATACTGTGAAAAATTCCTTGCTCTATTAGACATAATTTGGGAAATATTTGAAAAAGAATAAAAAAATAACAAGGGCTATTCGTTTTGACTTCAACTTTATATATAGTTTCTTCACAACAATCACACAAATCTATACTCACTACTCACTATTCTTGATTCTTATCCTTAAAAGGTCTTTTAACTCACACTTTGAGTAATATTTACAACAGATACTTTTACTCTACGTGGGCTCCATTTTTGGGCAAGTAATGGTATTTTTTAATTGAGTAGGATTTTTCAGCACTCGTTCCACCTCTGGAAATGACTTAAAGCATTCAGTGGTGGAAAGAGTACTGAAAAATCATACTCAAGTAAAAGTACCATTACTTGTCTAAAATGTAGTGCAAGTAGAGTAAAAATATCTGTTGTAAATATTAATCAAAGTATGAGTAAAAAGTAGCCCTTTCAAAAGTACTCAAGAGTAGTGAGTATTACGCTGTTAAAAACTGAGTGTAATTTGTGGATGTGTGTAAACGTAACATTCTGTAGTGCATTTAGTTTATTGCCCAGCAGGCACACAATGTCATATGACATTAATATTAGGTTAAATTTAGGTTGTGATGTCAGGTGACCAAAATTCAACGTCTACCAGCGTCTAAGGACAATGTTATTTTGATGTCCAATAATGACGTCAAATGACGTTGATATTTGGTTGATTTTAGGTTGTTAGAAAGTAACCAAAATCCAACGTCGACCCAACATCTAAAATCAACATCATATTGACGTCAAATACTGACATTTATTCGTCAGGTATGGCAACCAAAATCCAACATCTGATAAATGTCAATAGTGGTAACGTCCACAACGTAAAGCTGTAACATCATTAGACGCTGATATTTGGTTGGTTTTAGGTTGGACGTTGGACACTGACGTTGGCCTGACGTTGAGTTCTGACGACGACCCAGTTTTCATTTCCAAATAAAATGCAGCGTCCCCATGATGTTGGGGTACAACGTCAATCTGTTTAAGGCCGTTTCTGTCATCAGATAGTAAACATCCGTCATCTTGGCATCAGTGACATGCATCTAAGTCTCTGGGTCAATGCGTGTAAAGTTTTTGGATATCTTGAACACTTTGAATACTTCCAAACAGTTTTCTGCCATTATAAATGACCCATATCTTGAGGTAGTTCATTATGATGCCATTCACCTTCTATGTGTGATTTGATTGGACTCACAGGACTGATTTTTATAATAATTGTTCTACCATAAAAAAGAAAAAATAAAGTAGTGACTGCAGGTTGAAGGAAAGTAAACCTGTGGAGTAAAAGTACAGATACTGCACTAAAAATGTACTCAAGGGAAAATAAAAGTACACATTTTTAAAACTACTCAGTGAATTCCTGAGAAATTCCTCAATTACCGTAATTTGAGTATTTGTAATTAGTTGCTTCACACCACTGGTTATTACCCACCACCAATTAATAAACAACAATCTAGATCACCCTAAAAACCACCTAGCTATCATACTTAATATGATAAATATATGTGGAAATGTAGTAAATGCACATATATCACATCTGAGTGTGAGACATTTGCTCAGCATTAACTTTTACTCATTCCATGTGTCTGTCTGGGCTTCTTGACTCAGTTTACAATTCCATAAGTATGCCAAAATGCTTTCAGACATGCACATATTATTCATATCCGCTGTGACGCCTGGTGTGTTCACCGCTCACCTCGTTAACAAGATTAATATAGCAAAAACTCTAGAACAGGGTCATCAAGCCGTCACCATGTATTTAGTTTTTGCCTCGTGTGGCTTAAGGCCGTTGTGGTGGTGGTATGCACCAAATGAGGCCCAGACCCTGATTTCTGGCCTTCTTTAATTGACACCATGCTGTTGCGAAACAAGGGCAAAACCCACAAACCCACACACGGTCCACTGAAGCTCCCTCCATCCCTGCTGGTTCCCTTGGCAACTCACCAGTGTGGGCTTCTTGTCAGCTCATTCCACAGGCGATGATGTCATGGGGCCATGCTTTGCTTGATTGGCTGAGGAATGTTGCGGTTTCAAAGGAGAGAAAAAGGACACGCCTATTCAGAGAAGAGAAGGAGAAGATGGTTTAGGGAATTAGCATTGTCACTTTAGTATAACCTTCTTCTGAACTCAAAAATAAAGAGCGTATTGTTTCTCTGTTAAGTTCACATTCCTCTTTACCACCACACTGTCATGCTCACTGATTAATGCACTGCATTTAAGCTTTACTGGAAGCTTGCATACCAAGATCAGACATTCAAATTATTTAACCCAGGAGTCTTTCTGTCTCAAAGCAAACTGGGGGATTTTTTGGTTTCCATTCAGTGTTTGACATCCACATCTGGTCAAGACTGAAATCAGAGTGCTGCTTTGTTTTTGGAGCATATCATATTCTTGCTACATGAAAATCTACGATCAGAGATAGCAACTTCCGCAGTCAGTGAGATTAAGCTTTTATAAATTAATCTGAATATGTAGCCTATGAGGAGTAAATTAAACTGCAACAGGTTTATGAGAAGATACACAGGAGGGTGATTGTGTGTGGGTCTGGGTGAGGAGTTGTTTGTGTTTTGAGGTATCATATGACTGACTTTCTGCCTTCCTGTCATCCATGTGAACTCACATGACTTGAGAGTTTCAAGCCTTCAGCAATCTTCCCCCAGTGACAACTTACCCCGTTGCCCCATTTATGTGGCTCGTTTCCACTGACTTGTACGGTACGGTACGGTTCGGTTTGGTACGGGTCACCTTTATCAAGCTTGCGTTTCCACTAACAAGGGTACCCTTTTGGTGGGCATAGTGTATGACAAAGTTTCAGTCGACGTCATTCTCGCTCGAGGAAATGTCTACAATAAAGCTGTACGGGTCACTGACATATCATATGAAAAGCACTTCTCACAAAACAGATGCTTTATACACATAAATACTTGTGAAGAAATGTTTATTACTAACTTTTCTATGAACATGAGTTGATTATAACTGCAGATCAAAGACAGTGCGAAACAGCCTACTGTAACGTCTGTAATTATTTTAAATAAATAAATAAATAAATGAACATATATAAACACATACAGACCCTTACAGTCTCCGATATGTTACCAACTACAGAAAAACTACATATAGCAGACATTTCGCCGGTATTTAGGTTCAAAACAACACAAATTATAGCCTACAGTCAGTGAACACCTCTTATGTGCCGAAAAAGTGGTACGGTACGGTTCGGTACGCTTTTTGACAGTGGAAACGGCCATAAAAGCGTACCAAACCGAACCGAACCGTACCGTACCACTCAGAGGAAACGGGCCATTTTTGACAGTGGAAATGGCCATAAAAGCGTACCAAACCAAACCGAACCGTACCGTACCACTCAGTGGAATCGGGCCTATAGAGACGATACTTGGGCTCCAATCCTCCTATAAGCTGTTTTAATGCATACACACACCCCACCCCTAACCCCAACCCCCAGTGACATCACTTGTAGTAGAAGCGCAGCAAGAAGGAGCTGGAGCTCAAGCTCCCCCTTGCTGGAGCTCAGCTCAGCTCAAGTGGGTCTGCAGTGAGTACCACTTGCATTTATATTTCACTGAGAAAGTGACGTCGTTGAAGTTTTCGAGGAAACAGTGACGACCAGTGGTTAAAACGGGTACTGGAAACACATACAGTTCAATACACATACACAGACAGACAGACAGATAGACAGATAGATAGATAGATAGATAGATAGATAGATAGATAGACAGACAGACAGACAGACAGACAGACAGACAGACAGACAGACAGACAGACAGACAGACAGACAGACAGACAGATAGATAGATAGACATACGGACAGACAGACAGACAGACAGACTGATTTATTGTTTTTCAAAAACATTTTTCCCCAAAATTCTTCCCCAGCAATGATAGCGCGTTCTCGTTGGCTTTTCCCCGTCATGTGACACGAGTACTTCCCTAGTGCTATTCTGCCGGGTTGCCATGTCCGCCCATTCATTATATGCATTGTTGGGAATGCTTTTCATAGAGTCACTTTTAAATACGGGCACTTGTATTTAACGGCTGGTTTATTTCTACTGTTTCTAGTAAATATTTTACATTTCACTTGGTTTAAAAAACTACTTATACACAAAAACTGTTCCAAAACGGATAAATTATCGCTTTGTTTTTTATACCAATTGTCTTCATCCTTTCACGCAACATGGCAACACCTCTGTCATGTGATATGAACACATTTCCTGTACAGCAGCGCTACACAAGCGCTGTCAGAGTAAAATCGAAACAAAACCGCGTCGCTTGTCAAATTTAACAAAGGAAAACATACAAACAGTTAATCATACCAAAAAAGAAGACCGGAAACCACGGCAAAATAGGGACAAGATGTGCTACTGATTTGAAACGGACACCTGACGTCTCGCTGTAATGTTGGTCGGTTAGCTAGTTAGTGTTAACCGGTTGCGGCGTGATTTGTTTTGCTTGAATTGTGTTATAATAACTAGGAACTTACCGAACTGGATTGAGGTTTACCGGTAATTATCAGCTAAACAAGACTGTTCCGCTTTGTATCTGGTCATCATCGTTGAGTTGAACCTGTTATTTACATCTTGGCGAGATCTAAACCTCCACCAAGATGTCAAAATACACAACTTTTCCCGATTCGTCTGATGATCACAATCCATTTCAGGTAACGTTCATATATGCTGTTTTAGACTTTGTAAGTGTGTATTAGAGAAGTGTATGCGTTTCATTTGTGGCCTTATTTGTATGGTGCTGTAGCTCTTGTGATGCTGTCATAAGACTTGACGCTTATTAGATGTCAGGCCAGTCATACTGGGATAAGAGAATGTTCTTGAATGGTTGATCTCTTTCAATGCTTTACATTCTGATCTGAATTTAACTAACCGGTTTCTGATGACTTGTTGCTCAAAGTGAAGCTGAATGAGATCAGTCAACCGATGAAATGAAAAGTTTCAGTTTAAAATATTATATTAAACGCCATCTGAAAATACACCAAGTCTACTGGTACCAGTATCTATTTAATAAGTACTAGTTTCTGTTAAAAAGATATAAGTGTCTAATGCAGTGTTTCCCAACCTTGATCCTGGAGGCACACCAACAGTTCACGTTTTGGATGTCTCCTTCTTCTGACCCATTAACTTCAGGTTTTGGAGTCTCTTCTAATGTTCTGATGAGTTGTTTCAGGTGTGTTTGATTAGGGAGAGGATGAAAATGTGTACTGTTGGCGTGCCTTCAGGAACAGGGTTGGGAAACTCTGCATTAGAAGAGACTCCAAAACCTGAAGTTAATGGGTCATATGAGGGAGACATCCAAAACATGAACTGTTGGTGTGCCTCCAGGAACAGGGTTGGGAAATACTGGTCTAATGAATAAGTAATATATAATAAACAAGTATTAGTGTTTATTTAATAGGTACTAGAATATATTAATTAAGGACTAGTAATTAATAAATAGGTACTAGTATCTAATTAATAAGTACTACAGCCTAATGATTAAATACTAGTACATAAAAATATAGCCCCGTAGCCAAGGGGGGTTTGGGTGATTCAAAAGACCCAGCCCCCCCACTGACAAAGGTCCAGAATTTGTCCCATACATGACATCATTTGTCCTATTTTGGCCGCTAAGCCATCATAAATTGTGAAAATAACCCATCAAAGGCTTTAAGACCAAGCTGAGTCTGACGTGAACACAGGGAGAACATGCAAACTCCACACAGAAATGCCATCTGACCCAGATGAGGCTCGAACCAGCGACCTTCTTGCTGTGAGGTGAACGTGCTACCCACTGTGCCACCATGCAGCCTTATTCTAAATCTTTAAGAAATATTTTTAGTACATCCGACAAGCTAATTCAGCTAAAATAGTGCTTAAAGTGTCACTAAATGCAGTATTTAAACCTCACAATTAAATACAATATTAAGTGAATAACTGCAAAAAACAAAACGTACTAGTAGCTAATGAATAAGTACTAGTATTTAATAAAAAATAACTAGTGTCTAATAAGTAAGCACTAGTATATTTCAAAAATGCACTAATATCTAAACAAAAGGCACTAGTATCTAAGGAATAAGCATTAGTATCTAATGAAAAATACTAGTACTTAATGAAAAAAGATACTAGTATCTAAATAAGTACTAGTAACATGAGAATAGATACTAGTATGGGCTATCGATTAAATGTTACAACGGCTTGCCATACCAAGTCTGTATTAGTTCAGATTAGTAAAGATAAACAAGCAATAATATAAAAAGTTTAGGAATTAAATATTGGCAAATAAACAAATGTGTTGTTCAATGTGTCAATGGAATGTATATCTTAAAACTAATTAATATTAATACCATTATTAGTAATAGTATTATCATCAATTAATTAATTATGTAAAGGTCAGAATAAATTTAAAAGCATGCATTTTTTGTAAGCATGATTGCAAATTATTTTTGTACTTAAACTTACAATGCATTTAGCCTGATTTCAGACATTGTAAGTGTTTGAAGGGCCTCATAATACACCATGTTTTTCCCCAGAAAGATTAAACAATTATTTAAAGGAAAAGTTCACCCAAGTGATTGTGAACCTTTATGAATTTCTGTTGAACACGAAACAAGATATTTTGAAGAATGTTGGAAAAAATGCAGCCGTTGACATACGTAGTATAGGAACAAAGTAATGAAATTGAATGGCTGTTTTCCCTCCAACATTCTTCAAAATATCTTCTTTTGTTCTCAACAGAAGTTTGAGTTTCTTTCATAAGTTCATAAGTAGGAAAGCCACTTAAATGGGTTCGGAACAAGTGGAGAACGAGTAAAGGATTATATTTGGGTGAACTGTTCCTCTAAGTAATACAACCTTTTAAACTTATAAGAAGGCATATCATTTCTTTTTAAATAGTTGAGTGTTTCTGAGGGGTTATTTTGGACCTGGGTATGTTTGAAATACCTTTAAGTGCCTTTGAAATTATATCATTGCCTAAATCTTAGCCTTTTCTTCATTCATTTTCTTTTCGGCTTAGTCCCTTTAAATAATCCGGGGTCGCCACAGCTGAATGAACCGCCAACTTATCTAGCACGTTTTACCTTGCCCTTCCAGCCGCAACCCATCTCTGGGAAACATCTATACACAATCACTCACACTCATACACTACGGACAATTTAGCCTACCCAATTCACCTGTACCGCATGTCTTTGGACTTGTGGGGGAAACCGGAAACCCACGCGAACGCAGGGAGAACATGCAAACTCCACACAGAAACGCCATCTGACCCAGCCGAGGCTCGAACCAGCGACCTTCTAGCTGTGAGGCGACAGCACTACCTACTGCACCACTGCATAAATTGATATATTTGTCTGTTAACACCAGATTTTTTTTATCTGAAAGTGAACGTTAATGCAAATAAAATAAATTTGCTTTGTTTGAAGAATTTGAAGATCTATTCTCTTATTCTTAAACTATTCTATTGATTATTATTTTTATTAACTATTCTATCATTTATAAATTAAACTATTCTAAGTATTCTATTTAATCCAGTGGTGGATACTTACAGTAGTTTAGAAAAGATGGAAATGTATACAAAATTATCTGTGGAAGATTGTGAGCTTACAGTCTCTGATCCTTGGCCACCATGAGCTCGGCTTAACCGATATTATTTCTTTGTGTGTCATCAGCCCAGATATTTAATCATTATCCTCCATGTTCTGCAAAAAAGCTGAAAGCTGTGTTTTCTCTATATTCGCAGGATCCATCAGTGACTCAGCACAGCAGCAACACTGGCTATGCCACGCTGGACCTCTACAACCCATTCGACAACAACCAAACAGCGGTAAATGCTTCCATTCTAACCAAAATCAGTATCCAGCAGACTGTGTTTACATAGCAGCATACATTCAAAGGGTTATTTTTGCTGCTTGTTTAAACTACTTATTGAAAATGAGCTGAAACAACACAATTCTTCAGATTGTTTTGAGACAACTTGATTGTTTTATGTTCAATCCACTTCAGTTTATAAACTTAATCGATATGTGTTGGGACAACATGAATGAATTGTGTGGCACCCTACTTTTTGACAGATAGTTCAGCCAAAAATGAAGAATCCCTCATTATTTACGCTTGAAGGTCTAGTGAAGTGCTTTGAAATGTGCATTTTTTAAATAAAAATGTAACAATCTAAACTTAAACTTGAAGAGAGGGCGGGACATATAGTCCCTCTCCCCTTTAAAAAAAAAAAACAGCCAATAGCATTTCGTTTTTATTACATAGGGGTTACGCTCAAGCGCATCAATTGAAAAGCAAATAAGAAGCATCTTGAAGGGGGCGGGACATGCCAGATACTATAGAGCATTTGATTGGTCAGAAGATTTGATGAGGTGTTGTCAAAAAATTAATTTAGGCAGAAGTTTATATCAGGTTTCTATCTTCTAAATATAATATGTAATTTTAAAAACATAATATAAAATTTTGTCACTAATTTTGGTTTTAAACTTACTGAAACTAACATCTAAAACACTTTATTTTAACTTTACGTGATCTTTAAGTGGTTCTAAATTAATTTCTTTCTTCTGTTGAACACAAAGCTGGATATTTTGAAGAAACCTGACATCATTGACTTCCATATTAGGAACAAAATAATACTATGGAAGTCAATGGCTTCTGCTTTATGACATTATTCAAAATATATCCGTTTGTGTTCATCAGAAGAAAGAAACTCAAACAGGTTTGGAACAAGCGGACGATGACAGAACTTAAATTATTATATATCCATCCCTTTAATTATTAATACATCACATGATGGGAGTACAATAGATCGCAAACACTTTCAATTTCATTTTGTATTCAGTTTCCTGTGCAGGGTAAAATGGTCCTGTCAGAATCATTTGTCGTGTTTTGTAATTATTACTTTAATAAACAATTACTTGTGCTTATTACTTACATTTGTTTTCAGTTGGTGTTAATACTTTTGCTTGTTGTTTTGGGTGATGAAGCCTCCACCTCCCTATGAAGCCACATCTCCTGCTGCGCCCCCTGCCCAAACGCCTCCCAGCAGGACCACGCCGACCGAACCCAGGAACTACGGATCCTACGGGTCACAGGTGCTGTTTAGTTTGATACTACTTGTTGCTTTTATACACTACCTGACAGAAGTCTTTTCGGCTATCCAAGGTTGAGGAACAACAAGTAACTTGACTTCTAGTTGAACAAAAGCCGCTAGATTTAGCTTATTTTACCAAAATAAAATATGATCATGCCTTGATTTTGAATGATTTAATTAGGACAGTAAGGTCTGACTTTGCTTAGACAAAAGTCTTGTCACCTAACAGAAATAATGTACAGTATAGAATGTAAAGTCATGGTGCAGTGGAAAATGAGTTAATATTATGTATGACTCATGAGCATCCATACATCTCTGCAATGACCCAAATAACTTATTAATAAAGTCATCTGGAATGGGAAAGAAAGTGTTTTTGCAGTACTCCCAGAGTTCATCAAGATTATTTGGATTCATCTTCAATGAATCCTCCTTCATCTTACCTTAGACGTGTTCAATAATGTTCATATCTGGTGACTGGGCTGGCCAATCCTGGAGCACCTTGACCTTCTTTGCTTTCAGGAACTTTAATGTGGAGGCTGAAGTTTGAGGAGGAGCGCTCTCCTGCTGAAGAATTTGCCCTCTCTTGTAGTTTGTAAAGTGAATGTATCACCAAACCATGATTTTTCTTTCATCAAACTTGACTGATTTCTGTGAGAATTGGGTCCATGTGGGTTCCAATAGGTCTTCTGCAGTATTTGTGATGATTGGGATGCAGTTCAACAGATGATTCATCTGAAAAATCTACCTTCTGCCACTTTTCCAAATGATCAACTAGTTATAGTTTAAGGTCAAGTTATTTTTTGTTGCTCTTACAAATGGGATCGACGACAAGACTTTTGTCAGGTAGTGTAGAGTCGAATTGAATTTGCATTCAAATGATTCCATTGACATCCATTTTGAATTGTTAGCTTTGTTAGTTCATTAGAACATATTACCTGCACACAGTTGCTCTCTTCAACTCTTTTGCTTTTAATTTAACTTGTAAAGCAGTGTTTTATTACCATTGTTTTAGATTTAGGTTAATCATTACTTTAATGCAAGTATTCAGTGGTTATTGTGTAATTAGTCTATTATAACAGTCATGTATGTTTAATGCTTGGATAATTGTATTTTAAAATATATCGGAAAATTATTTACGTCTGGGCGGTGCTGTGGCACAGTGGGTAGCACTGTCACCTCACAGCAAGAAAGTCGATGTTTTGGCTGGGTCAGTTGGCATTTCTGTTTGGAGTTTGCATGTTCTCCCTGCGTTCGCGTGGGTTTCCTCCAGGTGCTCCGGTTTCCCCAACAAGTCCGAAGACATGCGCTATAGGTGAATTGGGTTGGCTAAATTGTCGGTAGTGTATGTGTGTGAATGCATGTATGGGTGTTTCTCAGTAATGGGTTGCAGCTGAAAGGGGAACCGCTGCGTAAAACATATGCTGGATAAGTTGACGGTTCATTCCACTGTGGCGACCCCTAATTAATAAAGAGACTAAGTCGAAAAGAAAATGAATCTATATTTGAGTAATTTCAGCATTTTTTTTCCGGCTTGGATAATATTGTTAGATTGATTTGTTTAGTTTTAAGACTACTGATACATGATTATTTAATAAATTGTTTAGAAAAAAGCAAAATAGTAATACTTTTAAAAGTACTTTTTAACCATTCAAAAGGCTGGAGTCAGAAAGATTTTGTTTTTAAACAGAGAGATTAATATTTTTTTAGCAGGGATGCATTAAATTGAAAAAATTTGGCAATAACAAGATTTCTAGATTAAAAAAAAATAAGTTCTGTACTTTGTATTCATCAAAGATTCCTGAAATATATATATTGGTATAATAATACCATAAATATTATGCAGTAACAACTGTTATCAGCATTGATAATGAGAAGAAATCAACACTAAATCAGCATATTTTAAAGGTTTCTGAAAGATAAAAACTGGAGTACTGAAGCCGAAATTTTGCTGTGTCATCCTAGGAATAAATTCCAATATAAAAAAATTCAAATACCTAAAAAAAAAAGATTTGAAAAAGACAAATTGTACTCATATTTCATAATATTATGCTTTAAAAAACATATTCTAAAATATATGTTATAAAAATATATCTATTCTATTAAATATGTTCTTTATGTAATTACTTTTATTATATATATTTTTTAATACATTTTTATTAACACGTATAATACATACAATACAGTATAATGCTTATAATATAGTGTATTATCAATATCATTACAGTGCATAATAGCGTTGGATAATATTCGACTGATTTTAAAGCTAAAAGTATAAACTGCTACAGAAATAGCAGTAACTTGTTTTCACTATTTAACTATTATCTACATTTATCACAGCAATCTAATATAATTAGTGCACATTTTATGGTTATTAAAGTGGTAGCGAAAAGTGCTAGACATTTTATGACTTATTAACTGGCCTCTCTCTGTTTCAGTCTGCAGTAAATGCCACCACAGCAGATCTATTAAAGAAGCAGGAGGAGCTGGAAAGAAAAGCACAGGAGCTGGAGAGAAGAGAAAGAGAGCTCAATGCTCATGCACTTGGATCTGGAGCCTGTGAGTGAGGGGATCAGAGAAAATAGCTTGATTTTATTAAGATAATAGATGTAATTAAACATAAATGAAATATGCTTTTAATTTTGCTGCTGACCTTATGCATACAATATATATATATATATAGATACATACATACATATATATACATATACATATATATATATATATATATATATATATATATATATATATATATATATATATATATATATATATATATATATATATATATATATATATATATACATACACATATATATCACACATACATATACAGTATATGCATACATACAAACATATGAATGTATGTATATGTAGCAAGGAATAAGCTATCATGAGTCAACACTTTTCTAGTATGAATTTGTATGTTGTTATCATGTCTTTAGATAACATGATAACTGACACACAGACAATATGTTAAACACTTGTGTCTGACATTTTTAATGTAATTTTATTTATGAGCATGAACATCTTTACCAATATTTTAGCATTATTAACTTGTTATCACAAGTCACCATATATTATCATATTTTAACTTTTTTCATGTTTTTATCATGTTGCTAGCTCAAGTTAGAATGGATTAGCATATTTATCATCTTTATAGTTTAACATGTTACTGTGAATTAGCCCTGATATTCTTTTAAAATATTGCTAGCATGAATTAGCATTATGTTGACATTCTTATTACATGCATGTTGTTAACATTAGCACATTGTTAGCATAAATTACCATGGTTAGCATATTGTGAGTATGAGTTAGCATGTCCCTTGCCTGTTTTTGACGTGTTCCTATTAGCATACATTAGCTTTTTAGCTTACATTTTTGACTTTTGATGACTTGTTAAAAAATGTTGTTGGGATGAATTGTTGTTAGTATGTTGTTTCCATAATTACCACAAAGATAGCATGAATTAGCAAGTTGCTGGTATGCAAGTTATTAACATTTTATAATGTTAACTAGTTTTACACATTGCTAGCATATTTCTTTTCATATTGTTGGATCCTGTTAAATAATCCACTTCAAGGAAAATACTTGTAGATATCTAAATAAATGACGAGACAGACGTATAGGCATAAAGCAAGCATATTTTCCGAACCAAAGTGATAGGTTTCTGAAATTGCTGGTCAGGGTTATGATGGAGCAGAGATGGATGAGAACTGAATGAGAGAGGAGGGGATGAAGAAACGGCATAGTTAAAAAGATGACAGTGATGGATGAGTGGTATTTTCAAAAGAGTGCGATTTAGACCTTGGCAGTAATGAACAGGACATTAATGGAGTGATGTTAGCGTGTGTGATTGATGAATGGGGAAATTAATCTCTTTCTGTGTTCTTCTCCCTCAGCACGTCAGAATAATTGGCCCCCATTGCCCTCCTTCTGCCCTGTGGGACCGTGCTTCTATCAGGACATTAATCTGGAGATTAGCCAAAGCTTCCAGCGCACCGTCACCACCATGTACTACTACTGGATGTGTAAGTTTGCTTCAGTTTGGCACGTATTGTCATTTGCAGCGTATGGATGGCTTTGGTTTTTGTCTTTTCTCCAGCATTTTAGCTAAGACACTAGTTATGAATGTATCTTCTGTTCTTTTAGACTGAGTATTTGTTGTGGTGATTGACCAATATATTGGGCAGACTGATTATTCAACCAGTATTTGGCCATTTGACCATAATATAGCATTTCATACACATTGGTATCTCAAAGTGCTTTACATAAACAGGAATAAAAGAAACAAGTATAAGAAAATAAAAACAACAACTAATAAAAATAATTAAAACAGATAAAAATTTGTTAAAAACAGGTTTTAAAGGAATGAAAAAGAAAAGAAAGACATAATAGTGTGATCTGTCTGATGTAGCACAGTGCTTGTTTAGTAAAGGCACAGCTGAACAGATGTGTTTTAAGTCTTGATTTGAATGTGTCTAATGTTGGAGCACATCTGATCATTTCTGGAAGCTGAATTCAGCAGCTCTGTAGCGTCGACCAGAAGGTAACCGTTCAAAGAGGCAGTGTGCTGGGTGTGAGGGGTCCAGAGTGATTTTGGCAGCCCTTTTGCTCGCTCTGGATAAGGACAGTTCTTGGGGAGTAGGAAGGGTTGTACCAGTGATTCACTTAGCAGTCTGAACTATTCGATGTAGTCGTTGGAGATCGTATTTCGTGCTATCGTATAGTTAGCTGAGCTAAACCAGACAGTTATTGATGTGCAGATGACTGAATCAATGATGGAGGTGTAGAACTGTTTCAGCAGCTCCTTTGGGAGGTTGAACTTCCTCAGCTGTTGAAAAAAGTACAGCCTCTGTTGAGCTTTTTTGACAATGAGTCAATGTGAGTGTCCCACTTCAGGTCCTGAGAGATGGTGGTGCCCAGGAACCTGAATGACTCCACTGCTGCCACAATGCTGTCCATGATGCTCAGTGGGGGGAGAGCAGAGGGGTTTCTCCTGAAGTCCACTATCATCTCCATTGTTTTCAGCGTGTTGAGCTTCAGGTTCAGCACCAGACAGCCAACTCCTTAACCTCCTGTCTGTAAGCAGACTCATAACCGTCCTGAATGAGGCCGATAAGTGTGGTGTCGTCTGCAAACTTCAAGAGTTTGACAGAGGAGTCTTTTGAAGTGCAGTCATTCATGTACAGGGAGAAGAGTAGTGGGGAGAGGACACACTTATAATAAGTAATAATACTTTAAAATCTATTCTGAATGTAACTGGGAGCCAGTGTAAAGACCTGAGGACAGGTGTGATGGGCTCTGATTTTCTGCTTCTGGTCAGAATCCTGGCAGCAGCATGCTGGATGAGCTGCAACTGTCTGACTGTTTGGGAAGGCCAGTGAGGAGTCCATTACAGTAATCCACTCTGCTGGTGATAAAAGCATGAACAAGTTTCTTTAAGTCCTCACTGGAAACAAAGCATCTGATTCTTGCAATGTTTTTCAGATGATGGTATGCTGATTTAGTTACTGCATTGACATGGCTACTGAAGTACTCATTAATTCACAGATAGTAATTCATAGATACTATTTTAACTGTGACTGAGAAACACTTGACTGAGACAAAACATTTTATTTTACTGTCCTGTGTTTAAAATGACTTAAAGATAGATAAAAAAAGGTCTTCACCTGACTAGGGGCAACAGCTATCAAATAATAAGCTAAAATGTTTAGTTGTAAGAACTCTTGTCGTATTTTAGGACATTTAATCCATCAGTATTGTTCAAGCATTGAGGAACTATTGATGTTTTACTAATAGTTTGTTCCTTTTCGTTCTCGATCTGAAATCAAGTTAAAGTTTTAGCCATTTTGGTGTAATTTACTCATATTGTTTGTCATTTGTATGGGTTGTTTTTAATACATCTAGTTAGACTGGTTGAATTAAGTTTTGGTTAGGTTTTTTCTCTTAATTTATTATATTTCATTGAACTATAATGATTTTTTGTTGTGTTATTTTTTTATTTTAGTTAACTAACTACTAGGGCTGTGCGATTTGGGGAAAATATCTAATTGTGATTTTTCTGACAGATATTGCTATTGCTATTTGATTTGCGATTTAATTTTGTAGTCAAGCTTCAGGTAATAATCTGTAAGCCATGGCTACAATTCTGCGACAGCTCTTAAAAATGACCTGTTTTTGTTTGCTGTCTTTGAAACCAAAATATTCACGTATTACCAATGCTGTTTTTCTTTGATATTATTTGTCTATCAATGCTTCTGAAGCAGCAGACGCCATTATCCCAATTGTCCGCGCTTTCCTGTTTGTTTTTTTGTTTTTTTTTATTGTAGGTGATTTGCATAGTTAAGTTACTCAATTCTGATTGGGCAGAAGGAAAGTGAGCTCGCTCAATTGGCTAGTAAGGCCATAACACACAGATGGCAGTCACGCGTTTGCTCTGGGCGGGTGAAATTAAATAATACATAAATATTTCATATCACAGCCTCTTGCGATTTAGCTAATCGCATTGTTTCAGATTGTGATTCAATTTTGATTAATCGCACAGCCCTAATAACTACTCTAAATTGTAAAATGCATTGTTGGATCATTGTTATTTTTTTATAGTCCTCATCATACTAAACTGTTATCTGATTGATTTAAATTATTTTTATATTCCTTAATGTTTTATTTATTTTGTATTTTTTTAAACACATTGACAAACTACTTTTGCTATTTACTTGACAAAGATGCTATGTGAAGTAACATTTATTATTTATATTAGTTTAATGTTTATATGGCAGGTAAATAAATAAATACTGATCCAAATATTTAACACTTGCTTTAGTTTCATCAAGTTTGTTAAGTTTATTGGTCATGCACTACATCAGAGTGTGCTTTTACTTGCCAGTCCGCAGTTTTCCTTTGTCCTTATCTTTCTCTCCTCTTTTCCCTATTTCTCTCGTCTTTCTCATGTTGTAGTCACAGCATGCACTTTGCTCATTAACCTCATCTCCTGTTTGGCTGTCTTCTGTGTGGATCCCAATAATGGAGTGGGCTTTGGCCTTGCCATCCTCTGGTTTCTCCTCTTCACCCCCTGCTCCTTTGTCTGTTGGTACAGGCCTGTGTACAAAGCCTTCAGGTACGTACCGACATAGTGTCGAGAGTAAAACCTAGGTTGTCTATATTGTTTTTAAGTATTGAGTGCTTTACTGGTGTTTTATGCTGGAAATGGTTGCAATGCTACTGCAGAAGTAGCTTACTCGCACTCCTTCAAGAAAGCAAGAGGTGGGAACCAGCAAATGTTCAATAACTTTAATCATGAAGTAAACACAAAACGGAAGTATCCATCTGGAGCAGGGGTGCTCAAACTCAGTCCTGAAGGGCCGGTATCCTGTAAAGTTTAACTTCAACTTCCTTCAACACACCTGGCTTCCTTCAACACACCTGGCTTTCTATACCTAGAAAGAGCTTAATTAGCTGGTTCAGGTGTGTCTAATTGGGGTTGGAACTAAAATCTGCTGGACACCGGCCCTTCAGGACTGAGTTTGGCCACCCCTGGTCTGGAGATACATGCTTGATGCTTGTTAAGTACTCGTTCCACAGTCCTCACTCCATTCCCATGGCTTTTGGCTCCACCAACAATTGTCACCACTACCAAGCTGACCAATCACAATTCTTGCAATCTGCATCCTAGTGACGTGCATCCAGAGTATGGTGAAGGATATGTGATTGTGCGAAGTCTACACAAATTTTACAGCAGCATTAGCAAGCAACAAACAACTCTAATGGCTTTTTCATCATAGCAGGTGATTTCAACCATGCATACCTAACAACAGTTCCACCAAAGTTCTGCCAACATGTACACTTTACAACAAGCAGAATCAATACATAGGACTTTGTTTATACAACAGAGTAGCCCCCATCTCGGCTACTTGAACCACATCTCTGTTATGCTAAGTCCAGCATACAGACCACCTTTCAAACTTGTAAAACCTGCTCAGATCATGGGTAACTAGACAATGCTACATCAGCACTGAACGACACAGGAACAGGAACCAAGACACAGGAACATGTGTAAAGGAACATGCAAAACCTTCACCACACATGCCAACCAGAAATCATGGCTGACAGTGGAGGTTCGTGAGCTGCTAACAACCCATAGTTCCAGAACCAAAGAAGTCAACTGTGTCCTGTCTGAGTGGCAATCATCCAATAGCACTGACCACAGTCATGATGAAGTGCTTTGAGAGGTTAATCATACATTACATCAAGTCCAGTCTCCCAAACACGCTGGACCCATACTAGTTTGTAAACCATCCAAACTGTTTCTTGGATGATGCAGTACTTGCAAATCTCAATCTGGCTGTTGCTCACCTGGATTAGAAAGACTGAGACGCATCAAGCTGGCAGTTGGCCATTGGGCTTTGACAAGACTTCGGTCAGCGGCGGTCCAGCTAGTTGGTTTAGTGTGTTGCTTGCATTGCTTCTTGTTGGATTAAGTAAGCCCAATTTAGCATCAGATCAACATCTGTGCTTTGTTTCAAATAGACAAAGTTGGCAAGTGAAGTATACAATAGTGCTCATGAATGCTCGTATTATGGTGGCTTGAGCAAGCCAACATACTGTTGTACTACATAAACTTATCATTCTTCTTCCATCTTTTTCTTCTTAGACTATTTTAAGAATGCATCTCCACCTAGACCGTTCATACTACAACCACCAAACCAACTCCAAACCTACAAACTATACTGAATTAAGTTGCTATATCTTTTCCAACTGATCCGACTTAAAACTGACCCGGAAAAGTCCCATTGACTTAACATGAGACCAAACTTTATGACCTCATAACTTTGTGCAAGACTGTCATACAGACTTAAGGTTGGGCTGATTTAACGCAGACTACCTGTCTGCCAACCACTGATGACCTTTCAACTTACTAGGCACACTCTAGCAACCACTTACGGCACCCTAGCAACTGTCCTATAGACTTCCGTTAGAAAAAACAGCCATTGACTTTACATTAGACATACTAACAACACACCAATCCACACTAACAATATACTAATTCATACTAGGAACATGCTAATCCATGTTGAAATCATGCTAACAACATGCAAGTTCATACAACAAACATGCTAGCAACATGCTAATTTAAATTAGAACCATGCTAACATAGTTCATACTAGAAACATGCTAAATTATGTTAGCAACTGCCTTGTAACTAATCAGAACACCGTAGCAACCACCTAGCAATACCTTAGCAACTACCTAACAACCACTCAGAACACCCTAGCAACCACTTAGTAACACCTTAGCAACTACTCAGAACACCCTAGCAACCGCCTAGCAAGAAACATGCCAGTCCACACTAGAAACATGCTGACCTATATGTAGTTATCTGTTTATGCCAGCTGTTTCAAATGTCTTGAAAACTACTTCAATTATTTAAACTTTAAAGCTACTTCAAGCCTTCAGACTAGACTTTCTCAAGCCACCATAATGTTTGTCTACGAAACTTTACTTTTCTAGTTTTTGAATAATCTTGAACTATATGCATGTAAATGAAACTGAATATTAAGTAGGGGGCGGGCCTTTCATTTGCACATCATTCCCTCATAGCAAACTAATGGTGAGAGGGGCGTGGTTGAGAAAATTGTGGCTGAAGCCGTCAAACTGAAGTCAACAGAGGAGGACTGCCACTCCAAACGCGGAAGCAAATAGTCAAACGCTGATTACCAAAATGACCAAATTTGCACTCATTAATTGTTTACCCAAAGAAAACAGTGTGTGCCTGCAAAATAAAAATGGTCAATTTAGACTTTAAATCAGTCAGACTTTAAGTTAGATACAGCAGTTCCTCTGAATATTGTTTCACTAAATATTCTTTACAAATTCAGCTGAAATGCTCACATCATTAATCCCTGATTATAATTGATATGCCAGCCGAGTGTGTTTGGAAGGATCATCATGCATTTCTGTTTTCTGTTTCTCAACAGGAGTGACAGTTCCTTCAACTTCTTTGCATTTTTCTTTGTGTTCTTCGCCCAGCTGGTGCTTTATGTTATCATGACTATTGGTATCCCAGGTTGGGGTTTCAGGTGAGTGTGCCAACAAATCTGCCAATGATATTCCTAACCTGCTTTTTGTTGTTCCATCTGACCACTGGATTGTAACTCTAATATTCTTTCTTTCCTGTGTCGCAGTGGATGGATCGTGAGTTTAGCTGCTCTCAGCAAGAGTAAGGCCGTGGGTGCCATCATGATGATGAACGCTGTGCTCTTCACTGCACAGGCGGCTATGGGAATAGTGCTGCTCAAGAGGGTAAATCAGCTGCAGTTGGATTTTTAGCGAAACATATCGTGTATAGAAGCCAGTGGAAAGCACGAGCGTGTAGCTTCCTTCAGCATTTTTAACACGTTTTGGGCTTGCGCTGCTTTGTCATCTGATGTTGCTAGGCAATCATCAACTGTTTTCTCGGTTAATGACAAGCTGACAAAACATTGCTGCAAAGCTCTGATTCAAGTTTTATTTATGGAGAAAATGTAAAAAGCACTGCATTGTTTGGGTGTTTTGTGTTTTTGGAAGTTATTAGTCTACCGAAGAGTGTATAATATGTACAAAGTGTGCGTCGCTCCCAATATATTATCCATTGGAAAGGACAAACTTGCACTCGCAGAAAAATGCGATTTGTGAATGCCCCCTTAAGGGGGTCGCACACCGGATGCACCGCTTGACGCCACGCAGCGCCATGCATTTTACAATTCTAAACATGATTTCTTTTTTTTTTTTGCTTTTTTTTTTCTCGGCGATTTCACCTTTAATATATAGGACAGCAGAGAAAGTATTGGCAGGAAAGCATGGGGAGCAGAGAGAGGGGTAGGATCGGCATAGGACCGCGAGGCGGGAATCAAACTCGGATCACCGTGAGCACCAGAGTGCATATAATTCTAAATGTAACTGGAAAACAACGTAAAGACATAACTGGAGTGATGCTAAGATCATTTAAGAAGTCTTTTACATGAATATTAATTTCATTTGGATGAAATTCTATAGACAATTATATAGAATACAAAAAAAGATGTTTTATAGAATTATCTGTTGTCTTAGACTTGACACATGGCAGAGAATTAGATTTATTAAGTCTTACCTCCCTGACTCATCGTCCCTCCTTTTTACTTCATAAGATCACCGTCATATTATTAAAACTTTAGTTTGTCGATTTGTAAAACTTACTGCATGTCATCACCTCCGTATAAAAGTTACGCCGGTTTCACAACGCATGAGCGGTGCGAGAGCAGCTAGTACGTTTTTCATTGTGCATATAAACAACCGGGACAAAAAGAGCAGCGCATCAGCTGGAGCAGTGTGTGAGGTGCGCAGGTGGTTTTCTGCACACATGCGGAGATGCGTCTGTTTGCTTTTTGATTAAACACATTGCTTTCACCAGCGTTGATTCAGTTGCACATAGAGAATAACATCTTTATTCCGGAATTACCACTCTTAATAAATACACTTTTTGTATGAAGTAAATCATATCTCAAAGCATTTACTGGGGCACTGGGGGTTTTTACTGGGGCACGTGCCCCAGTAAATGTGGTCTAGCGACGCCCCTGACGCTGGCATCATGAGGCAAAAACTCTGATTGTAATGTTCACATGACCATACTGTGGACACAGTTTTCTGAAAGCTTCTGTCACCAAGTATTTTGTTTTTGTGTCGACAAACAGTGAAACCGCTTAGAAAAATAGTGGCGTTTTGAAAATACCCGTGGTTACTGAATTCAAACTAGTTCGCTACATACGATAGCTAAATTCATTTGATTAGATGAATACATTTTTTAAATAAACATTCCCCGGTTAGATGCGCTAATAGCACACTGAGGACATCTGCTGGTTACAAGAGGTTAATGACGAATAAATCTACAAATAATCCGATTTTTATCATTCATCAGTGTGGACACAGATAAATTGATCATATTTATTTATATAGTGAACGGCATGAACAGCCTCTGAAGCTATTAAAGGTCCCGTGAAGTTCTTTGAAATGTGCATTTTTATTCAATGTTTGACGTAATCTCAACCGAAACATGAAGAGAGGGTGGGACATAATGTAGCTCCTCTCCCTTTTTAAAAACAGCCAATATTGTTTTGTTTTATTACCACTCTGCCAGTGAGAGCGGTTGAGCTCAAGTGCATTAAATAAATAGCAAATAAGAAGCGTTCTAAAGGGGGCGGGGCATGTCATATACTAGAGATCATTTGAATGGTCAAGATTTGATGAGAAACTGTAGTATGAGGTGACGTGAATAAAACCGTTGATCCAATTATATAAGGAACTTTACATGATTATATCAGTTTACATCTTATAAAGGTGAATTTTGTCACTGTTTTGGAGCATACTAGCTTATAGAGAACTTAAAAACGAACAATAATTATACTAACATCTAAAACAACTTTATTTTAATGTCATTGGACCTTTAAACAGCACTTCATGCTCCATTTTTCATTCATTTAATAAATTTATTTTGAATGTTGACTACCTGCCTTTGTCTTCCCTCAGGTTCATTCTATGTACAGAAAGACCGGAGCGAGCTTCGAGAAAGCCCAGGCTGAGTTCGCCACCGGTGTAATGTCCAATCAGGCCGTGCGCCAGGCAGCCACCAACGCCACCGTTTCCGCCGCACAGGGCGCCTTCACTGCACCCCGATAGAGGAAAACAAATAAGGTTGAACAACATTACTGGTTAAACAGCCTTGAGACAAAGTGACTTATTCTAGCACACTTAGTCAACCAACACACTTCGCTCTTGCATGCACACCAGGTTAAACAAACTCATAACGATAGTAAAACTACATTGGATTTCTTTTTGTATTCGTTTATTGGTTGAGTTCAGACGTGTAAAAAGGATCTTGATTTGAAATGATGGTTTATATGTATCTACTCCATCGATCACGCTAGGAAAAAGTCACTGATAATTCTAAAGATAACAAAAATACCTAAGACCCCCGAGTTTGTCTCTCTCTTTACATCCCTAAAGCTTGTGTAAGGTCTCGTAAGCAGATACAACTAAGACGTGCCACATTCTGCCTTCACTTTATCCTTGAATTTCTTCCTTTTTGTGTGTAAATAGCTGTAAACGGCCATGAAAGGGATACAAAAGAATGAAATAAAACTGATTTTGCCAAACGTTTTTCTTCAGAAACCGAGGAATATCATAGTTTAGAGGTTCAGGATTCACTTGATTAGTCTGTTGGTGGGTGTATTTCTTGCTTTGACTTTTATTTATGAAAGAGCATGTTCAACTACTGTATGTACCTCTTTGACACCTGACTAATGGTTTATTTTCCTGAACTAGAGCTTCGGATTACTGAATCAAACTTGATACGTTGATATAAAACTCCAATTTTCTTATCAAACTATCGTTGCGGAGATGTTTGTGGCCAAAATATGTGTTGCTTTTGTGATTTGTAACCTTTTTTTCCCCACAATCTTTTGTCTTACACTATAGTATATGCCTAAATGGAAGTATTACTTGGTTGTTTTACTGTTATTGTATTGCTGCTGTATGTTCTTGTGTTTGTCACTGTGTTATTTGTTTTATTAAAATTCATGAATATGCATCTTACGCTGTTTGTATACGGATGATTCGGTTTAGTTCGATTTAGAGGCAGTTAGATGTAGACGCTGGGTCTAACTCGCTACATTTTCTTGTTGCGATAATTGCTGTTGCTATTTATCATGATATCGTATTATCACAATATTGACATAAGCTGCAAAGAAATACCTTTTTGAATGGGTATAGTAGTAATGACAACAGTTCTCAATTGCTTTTTGTATACATAAATGCATAGAATGTATTCGAAAGTATATTAAGTATATAACTATATAAAACTAATACAATAATCAACACTTTACATGGCTCCATTTGTTACATTATTTGTAATGTTAGCTAAACGATAGCTAAATCCTTTTTAAAAGCATTTATTAGTGTAAGGTTATGTTATACAACTCATCCGAATCAAAAGTTTTGTTTACTTTAGTAAAGATATAAAGTTTAAAGGGGTGGTCCAGAGTGTATTTTTAAGGCTTGGTTGTGCAAAGCAATGTGTGCTCATGCTTCATTTGTAAAAAAAAAAAAAAAAAATCATGTATTTTTTCACATCTCTTACTTGGATTATATACAGCTACTCAGCTGACATGAAAACGACTGTCGAATTTCCTAGTTCCTCTGAAAGCCTGCCCTCAAGAGGCTATGATTGGTCGTGTAACATAATGTTCTGTGATTCGGGGTTCGACTCCACGTCACCAGATAAAGCGTCACAACTCTAATAGCACACGCTGTGCCTCTGCTATGTAAATACTGTCAGTCAGAGTAGCTGCTAGCCGTATCAGTTTAAGCCTGAATCAGACAGAAAATAAAAAGGATGAACCTCCTGCCTGCTCTCTAAAAGAAAATCTGACAAGTGTCTTTCACATATATTCAGGTTATAAGCATGTGTAAGTAATATGAAACGTTCACATATCTTTTGTGAGTTTGTTATTTGAGATGTAGAACGCAGGGAAAGCGTCTGCATACAGAGACACTGCAGCACTGCTGAAGATTGTGGGTGTTTACAGGGGTTTGACTGATAAATATGAATTTGTAGCTAAATTGTTAGCGGTGCCAAACAGCATTTTCAGTTGTTTACATCATTGTTTATGTCCTTGCTACAACATAGCATTAATGCTAGAAACTATGCATGTAATAGATCAATTTGAACAAATAAAAATACTTACAGGTTGTGGCTCACAATCCACAGCTTTGTCTGTTATGGTTGGAGCTGCTCCTTCTTTAAGGAGTTTTAACTGAATCCAGCACTGAACTGGGAGAGATTCTGGAAGCTGTCCTTTGTCAAATGCTAACTATATATTTTTTAGAATTTTCTGGAACATAATTAAAATTAAATTGTAAACACTTCTCTCTTTGTGTCGTGTCCTTTGGAAGCCCAAATACAGAAACAGAACAAGCTCTTTGGAAATAGCAGCGTTTGGACGGCATTTTAGATTTCACTGCTACATTACAGCGCCTCTGGCCACGCCCCTTCGCTGCGTGGGGTGTGTGCGCATGGTGAATGTGCATAACCTGAAGCGTTTGTGATCTCACTAACCCGCATGTATTTTTTTGAAGCCCCCAAACTTCCTTTGCTGTAGGCTTTGCTAAGCTAACTCTGTAAAAGCCAATGTCTCGCTTTGCATTAAACTTTGAGCGTATTCCATTCAGAGATGTTGTTTATGTTCACTCAGCTATATTACACATGAACTAAAGTTTAAAATATGATATCATAGTGGACCACGTCTTTAATCAATATGCTAATGCTGTTGTAGCTAATAAACTCCTCTGTGAATACAGCAATCTGAATATTCTTAAAAGTCATTCTAAGAGTTAAAATTACAATTATTCGTAATATTTTGAGGTGCCCATGATAATCACATTCATACATAATATGATATGCTCAATATCAGTATAGCAGAACAAATATTTATACGACTGAAAATGCTTCTTGCTTTATTCGTTTAACTTTCCCTCAGCAAATAGCTGTAGGCTATGTAGCTATAATACGTTGTTTGACGTTAATTTAACTATATTCTAATAAATTAAGCTTGTCAAGTGAATGTAAGTAATACAAGTAAGAAACCACAGAATTTAAATAACCTAAGAATACAGTAACAAGAAGTAAGCTAGGAGAAAAATGTAGTTTTCTTCAATCGTTAAGAAAATGTCATAATAAAGAAATGCATTGTTTTTCTTATTAATAAGTTTAAGAGATTCAACAATCAGCAAAATTTCAGCAAGTAAAATATTTAAGCTAGGTATTTAAAAAACATATTTTTGAATTTACAATGCAACACTAAAAATACAGCACATCTTTCATAGATAAATTAAAGTAGCATGAACCGTGACCCTTTTCTTTCGTATTGTGGCGCAGTTCCTAAAGAAACAAAATATTAAATGAGAAAACAGTGCGCATGGCTTGTTTTTTTCCTACTGCAAGCTTACTGGATAGTTAAGTAGGTATTTCATTCAGAAAGGTCAAGAAAAGGGGTTCAGTAGATTTATTACAACCTAACAGACATCTTCTCCTCATTTTTTCTGTTTGTTGACAGAGCGCTGTCAAAATTGGAGGGGCGTGGTTATGTGTGTCAACCACGCCCAATACTTTAGATGTAACCTGCGAATTTAACTGCATTTTCAGATTTTAATTAAAGACATACAAGGACAAACTATTTTTTCTTTAACGACATGCACAGACGAATTGTTCACCACAAAACTAGCAATGTCAGCTAACAAAATCAATATGGCTAGTTCTGACTTCATGTGTACTTTAAAATCATATTTAATTAATTGAATTGTGTATTCCAAAATACTTAACATGATAGCAATTATAGAATAAATTATACAGATAAATACTAATTAAACTTTGGTAACTCGAAGTGGATCGTTCTGGCTGATGCGTCTCCTTGACAGCAGCACTCCGTCACGTCAGAGTTAATTCAGTCGCTGAAGATGGCGGAGGCCGCTGCTGCTCCTCGACACCGGTTTTTCTGTCACTGCTGTAAAGGTGAAATAGACCCAAAGCTGCCGGTGAGTCCACAGACCCTTCATTTACCAGCCTATATGTGCGTTTTGTCTGCTCACCCCATGTTAACCCAATGCCTTCTTACATAATTTATGCAGAAGTACTAACTTATATGACTGTATGTAATTCTTCTTCATGTCTCGTCTGTAAGAGTCGACGCGCATTGGTTTGGTACTAGATAGGGACTGTCTTTAATGTAACTGCGGTCTAAATGTTATAAGGAGTGTGTGATGAGTGCCATGGTTGCGAGGAATTCGGTATCCAAGTTTGGGAGTTACACTGACGCCAAATTTAGCACAGTCCCGACCGTCTGAAGTAGAAACACGCATACAGTACATTGACGGACGAGCAGACTGACACAAAGGTGCTTGCATGTCATGTAAATAAAATTAAAACATGAAGTAAAATTAAATATTTGTAAATGACGTAATAAATAAACAACTATACTGATTAAGCTGTCTAATAGAATCTTAATATCCACTTAATATCTTAAACTATTAACACTGTAAAAATGCTGGATTCTACACAATGTTTTTATGTTGTCCCAACACAAATCAGTTAAGTTAGCGTACTCATTTTGACAAATTTAAGTGGATTGAACTTAAGAACAATAACGTTGTGCCAAAATCAAACTTAAAATAGTGTTGTTTCAGCTCATTTTTGTAGTTTGAACAAGTTGCAGAAATATTTTTTGAGTGTAGTTGGTAATTTTTTATTTCTGTTTAAATTTAATATTTAATCAAAAAACCATACAGGCGAGTTTTAAATGTAAGGATTGACGATCCTCTCATTAGGAAATCATAAAACCTCTGTTTTTATTTTTCTGATTCGTTTATTGATCTGAAATTTCAATGGTTTTTCATAACATTTTTACTTAGCAAGGCTGTGTTAATATAAATAAAAAATAAAGCATATACATATTAATGTAATAATACAATCTAATACAATCTTTTCATAATATTTATTTGTTTCTTTTTTTATATCTCTTGGGTTAACAAATGAAAATGCATTTATACAAATGTCAGCATAATTAAGGTAGATTTCTTTTAACAGAAATGTTGAACTATATTCTCTGGTCAAGTCACAAATGTTTTTATACAAAGCAGTATTGTTGAAGACAACTCTATCCATATTTCTGCACAGTTTATGTAAATTTACAGATTTAAAGGGTTAGTTCACCCAAATATGAAAATGATGTTATTAATTACTCGCCCTTATGTTGTTTTAAACCCCCAAGACCTTCATAAGTGTATCTTTATAATACAGTTACCAAATAATAAAATTTGAGAGTTCCCTCATCCACCATATTAGACAGTCTGAATTTCTAAATGGTCCATGCCTTCAGTGGTTCACTCTAATGATTATCAAGCTACAAGAATACTTTTGTGCACACATTCAATCCAGGGTATACATCAGTGCACAGTGCTTATAAATGCGCACCCTATACTGACACTAAACTCTAAGCACAAACTATAGTATTCTTGTAACTTCATAATATTCTTATTAAATAACTGATTAAGGTAATGAGGGTAATTAATAACATAATTGAAATTTTTGTATTAACTAACCCTTTAATGGCAAGATCTCTGATCCCTTCATATAGAAGTAAAACAATAAAGTTATCTGGAAGAACCGAAAAGAGTTTAACAGTCAAAAACTCCCTATTTTTCCATAATTTAAAGAACATCTTTATAAACTAAATGACCCTTTTTCCAGTATAAAGCACCTTGAATGGGATTAAAAGGTTCATGGATATAAAAAGGTCCATCATGTAAACATCAAAGCCCATACAGTATTTTTAATTCTTTTTAATATTATCAAAAACTGTGCTTAATTTTTTATTTTTGTGTGTAAATCTACCTGAAAGGATATATTAAATGTGTGCCCGATAAACTATTTATTTTAGTGTTCAATAGTGTTTGTTGACTATAAAATCTAGCAAGATCATTGTTAAAAAAATAAATGCATTATTCACTACGGTAAAATGTACCAGTGCCTAAAAACAGCTAATATCATTATCCTGTATATTAATATATATAATATATCAGTTGAAGTCAGAATTATTTGAATTTTTGAATTTCAAAATTCCTCCTTTGAATTTTTTTTCTTTTTAAAATTTTAAACCTTTTCTTTTTTATTTCCCAAACGATGTTTAACAGAGCCAGAAAATGTTCACAGTATGTCTGATAATATTTTTTCTTGTGGAGAAAGTCTTATATTGTTTTATTTCAGCTAGAATAAAAGCAGTTTTAAATTTTTTTAAATCCATTTCAAGGTCAAAATTATTAGCCCCTTTTTAGCTAACTTTTTTTCCGGTAGTCTACAGAACAAACCATCATTATACAATAACTTGCCTAATTACCCTAACTTGCCTAGTTAACCTAATTAACCTAGTTAAGCTTTTAAATGTCACTTTAAGCTGAATTGACCTTATTCTTCATTGTGGAAGTGCGCACGTTTTTGCGATTGTTTTAGAACTTCCGATTCAGCTGCCTATGGGAGAAATGACTAGGAATAACAAACGGAAGAAAGCAGTCAAACTACTTACTCTACAAACAAGTGTTTGCATGACAATACAGACAAAGTAGAATAATATAATAAGAAAATATCAGTATGCAACACCAAGCAGCAAAACGAGCTGTTTTTAACGTTTAAAAATGAATGGAAGTGAGTGAGACCAAATATTAAATAAGCATAAACTTTAAACAAATTTAAAAGTCAGAATTTGGGACAATTTATTTGTGATTTTAAGTTGTTGTTTAAAATGTCACAGATTAAAATCTAATGATTGACCCTTTACTATCTGACATAATATACCTCTGTTTATTAATCTTTTGAACAGGAATATGTATGTCCCAGATGTGAGTCTGGCTTTATTGAAGAGGTGTCAGAAAACTTCAGGTACGTTTTGCATTTATGCTACTAAAAATGTAATGAATGTAAAAGATTGTTACTGTTGTTCAATGGAGAACCAAACCTTCAGAAGTAAAATAAATAACAAATTCAAGACAGAATAATGAATAAAGAGGAAAAATTCTGAAATTATTTACTGGTTAATAACAATAAAAAATAATGTTCTATTTATTTACATTTTTAGATGTTTGGTCTTCCGTATTACTGCACATTATTTTAATTATGATGTTTGTCATTTACAATGAATAAAACATGTTTCGTTAGTCTTCTTCAGAATCAGGATGGTGCTGCTGGGATAGGCAGTGATGACGTGACCTCACAGTTTGCTGAGGTATAATATTTTACTTTTATAGCATACACATGATGGAGGTGACTTTTCATTTCAGTAGAATATAAAATACATTTTGATGAGGTCCTTGATGATTCATAAAATGCAAGTCAATGGCTTTGAGAGGCAAAAAAAAACATATATATAAACAAAATTAGTAGCCGTGGGATCCAGACCTGAGTGACATCCTATTTTTCTTAATGAATTATCGTAAAAGCAACTTAAGTCCAATACCTTGTAGTAAACTGCAGCAAGGTTAGGATATTTGATTAAAGTTTATGAGGGCAAATCCATTTTTTACTAAACAATGAAGTGCACACACACATTGTTTAAGTTAATAAAAACTACTATATACAGTTGAAGTCAAAATTATTTGCCCTCCTATGATTTAAAAAAAATATATATTTCCCAAATGATGTTTAACAGAGCAAGGAATTTTTCACAGTATTTACAATAATATTTTTTCTTCTGGAGAAAGTTTTATTTGTTTGATTTTGGCCAGAATAAAAGCAGTTTAAATAAAAAAAAAACTATTTTAAGGTTAATATTATTAACCCTCTTAAGCAATATTTTTCCCGATTGTCTACAGAACAAACCATCGTTATACAATAACTTGCCTAATTACCCTAACTTGCCTAATTAACCTAGTTAAGTCTTAAAATGTCACTTTAAGCTAAATACAAGTATCTTGAAAAATATCTAGTAAAATATTATGTGCTGTCATCATGGCAAAGATAAAAGAAATCTTCTTTCCCTTAAACAGAATTTGGGGGAAAAATAGAGGGGCTAATAATTCAAGAGGGCTAATAATTTTCACTTCAACTGTACATATCAAAATAATTTCATGGCAACTTTAAGAGGCAACGGTTGTCTTGTGATGATATTGGTTGTGCTTAGTGTAATGTAACACGGGCTAATTTACCTGGTCCATGGACATTGTTTCTAAATAAGGTGTCAGCTTCTGTCAGCTTCTGTTCAGGTTAGTCAACATATTTACGGATTTACAGACTACTAACAGGCAGTTGCGATGATAAACCACAAGGGGGAGCTACGAAAGAAACTTGCATAGTGTTGCTTTCATTTATTTTTGTCTGTGTATGTCTTTTTGACTTTCAAGCTCTAGACTTATTTTATGAATCACCAAGGACTACAAATATATAGATCTGTTTGATTTTTGACCTACAGTTGAAGTCAGAATTGTTAGCCCTTTTGAATTATTAGCCCCCTGTAAATGTTTTTCCCCAATTTCTGTTTAACGGTGAGAAGATTTTTCCAACACACTTCTAAACATAATAGTTTTAATAACTCATTTCTAATAACTGAATTTTTTATCTTTGCCATGATGACACTACAGAATATTTAACTAGATAATTTTCAAGATACTAGTATTCACTTTAAAGTGGCTAGAATTAAAAAAATTGAAAACTGCTTTTATTCTAGCTGAAATAAAACAAAAAAGACCTTCTCCAGTAGAAAACATATTATCGGAAATACTGTGAAAAATTTCTTGCTCTGTTAAACATCATTTGGAAAATATTTGAAAAAGAAAAGAAATTCCTATGAGGGCAAATAATTTTGACTTTGACAAAATTGTACATCTTATATGGTCATCCGTAAGCAAATTAGCCACAAATTTAAATTTTAAGGGTGAACTGTCCCTTTAAGGGGTATCAGTCATAGTTTTCAATGAGTCTTTTGTCTTTGCTTTAGCTGTGGCAGCTGCTCTTCATGGAGCATTCAGCCCTGCTCTCCGAGCCCTCGGTCACAGACGCGCTCCGCAGCTCCGGGCTCCAGCCAACAGTTGCTGATCCTGCCTCTGGGACGGCGGGACCTGTAGCGTCCGTTGAGAATCTGTCAGACTGCACTGAGCCTCAACAAAACAACCCACAGACAAACTCCAGACAGGATCAGGGACAGGCTGTGGAGGGGTGTGTATTGTTGCTTCTTACTAGGGCTGCACTATATTGAAAAAAATCTGACATTGCAATATTTTCATTATATATATATATATATATATATATATATATATATATATATATATATATATATATATATATATATATATATATATATATATATATATATATATATATATATATATATATATATATATATATTGCCATCAAAAAAGCTATTTCACCAAATTCCTTAAATAGCTTGTAAAGAATTCATAGTTTTTGATCAATTGGGATGTTTCTGTATCAAAATATCATTTAAAATAGTATAAGCAAAGTTAAATACAACAGATACAAATGAACAGTGATTTATGATTTCTGGGGAGTCAAACAGTATTAAGAAACAGTAATTAAATCATCACCTTATAATCATAATAATAACAGTGCTGTATTGTTTTCATTGGGTAAATAATTATATAATGTAAAATATATCTTTAAGCTAAAAACATTTAATGTATTGTGCCCATATGGCTTAAATTAACATGAAATGCTAACACAGTTACAGCCCTTTAAAACACATGCAAATAATAAACTTTCACTCTAAGGTTAAAATTTGAAATGACTCCAATTCAAGGGCGTAGATTTGCTGTTGATATTGGTGGGGACGTACATGCCTAGAGCAAGTATATTGAACAGCACAAATTCTGTTTCGTGCTTTTAAAAACATTTAAACGCTTAATAATACAAATAACACTTAATGAAGCACGCTCTATTCTGCAAAAGTCAATTTACATCATTTTACTGTAATGGGCTTTGAGGAGGTATGAATGTACAGAAATTTAGAGAGGTATGTGATGCAATTTAACCATTTTATCCCTATTATCTATTATATATGTCTTTGGATGTAACCCTTTGAGCACATCTAAGTTACTGGTTACTAAGTTACTAAGTTAAGGTTTGACAGAGCATTATTTAATTTGGAAGGTGATTAAATTATTGGTGGGGACGTTTTAGTAATTGGTGGATATTAGGGGGGACATGTCCCCTCCGTCCATGCTAATTCTACACTCTTGCTCCACTTTGTTGTTAACTGTAATGTCTGGTCAGCTATAATCCTGACTACATTCCTGGCAATTAAATTAAATTAATTAAATTAACTTTAAATCATTATAGTTAAATAAATAAATACATTTTAAGTTAAATAAATTTACTTTAGGTGTTTTACTTTTACGAATGGCTTTAATAATGCAGCACATTTTAAGATTCAAATGCGTTCCCTTGAGGAAGATCTATGAAGACCTATTTTGGTATTAACTTGTAACATTTACAAAATACATCAAACATAATTTTTCCCCCATCGATGGGAATTTTTAAAAAATCATGATATTTCCAAGTTTTTTCTGTATGTAAAATTCAGAATTACATGATATCAAAGTTCAAAATTAATCCTGAATTACATCAAAATAAATAAATAAATATTAAATGAAATAAATATACTTTAGGTGTTTTACTTTTACGAATGGCTTTAATAACACAGCACATTTTGAGATTTAAATGCGCCCCCTTGAGGAAGATCTATGAAGACATATCTTGGCATTAACTGGTAACATTTACACATCAAACGTAATTTTCACCCCATCGATGGGAAGTTATTTTTTAAAAAATCATGATTTTCCAAGAATATTCCTTATGGAAAACTCTGAATCACATGATTTTAAAGTTCAGAATTAATCCTAAATTACACAGTGATAAATAAATAAATAAATATTACAATAAATAAATATACTTTAGGTATTTACAAATGGCTTTAAAAACGAACCACATCTTGAGATTTAAATGCGTCCCCTCTATGAAAACATACCTTTGGCATTAACTTGTAATATTCACACAATATATCAGGTGTTCCCAACCTTTTTTTTTTGTCTAAGACCCCCTTTTCCCCTGGAAAATATTGTAAGCCCCCCCTCCCCATTTAATGATATCGCTCATGTAAGTTTGCTGTAATGATGACAAGATATGTTGTTTTCAAACAAACGGTATGTTTATTACTAAATCTAGATATGTTTATGCACAAATAATAGCCTAATAATAGTAAAATATAAAAGCAAAACTTCAGTAGGCCATTTATAACTGAAAAATGTAAGCCTTTGGCCTTTAAATGGTCCCTCTTTGAAATTCAATAACAAAAATATTGTATTCACTCTGGTGTATAAGGGAAAAAATCATATAGGCTATTACAATTTAATACTTGCAGGTTATTTGTTACACTTTATCAATCAGTGAGACTCTGTCTTTTTTGTAAAGGGACGAATTACAAATTTTTAATTTTTTTGGTCAGCCAGAGGATAAAATGAACCAAGGTAACTTGATCGTTGTCCTAATTGTCCACTGCTAAAAAATGTAAAAACATGACGCGGGACCCCCTGTTGAGAACCGCTGCAATACATTAAACATAATCCCCCCCCCAATATTTAAAAATAAATCATCATATTTACAAGAATTTTCCTTTTTGAAAACTCTGAAGTACAGGATATCAAAGTTCAGAATTAGTCCCGTATTACACTAAAAAAAGGTGTTTTTCTAAAAAAAAATTCAATTGTTTAGAATGAATGATTACATTTGTTCAAATATTCACCTATATGTCCACTCAATCCCTCATTTTTAAACACATTTTTATTAATAGGGCAGATATTATGATATTTACGTTGGTTAAAGATAGTAACGATAGTTAAACTTTTTACTTGCACTGTTTAGATGTGGTGATGCTCTCTTTTTTTCTTTCCCTAAGGATTGTCCAGCAGTTCCTTGCAGGTCTGTTTTCCAATTCAGACAGTGCAGGTCCCCAAACCTCCTCATGGTATGTTGAAAAATGGTTTACTGAGATTCTTTCAGATATAACACCAAAATAACACTTTAATCAGTCAATCAATCAGATTTCGGATCAGTTTTACCAATACACTTTTTTCGGCTTAGTCCCTGATTATCAGGGGTCACCACAACGGAATGAACCGCCAACTATTCCGGCAAATGTTTTACACAGCGGAAGCTCTTCCAGCCACAATCCAGTACTAGGAAAATTACCTAATTTTATCTGATACAAATGTTGTTCAGAAACCAGAAAAAGATATTCATGTTACTCTTTTCCTATAATTGCAGTGATTTGCATATGTTAAATCAATATCTCCATTGATGTATCAATAACCTGTTCCTCAGGTCCAGCGCACTGCACTCAAACCCTGGAGATTATGCTTGGGGACAAGGAGGTTTGGATGCGGTCGTAACACAGGTTAGTCACGCTGTCATCTCTGACATCATCCAGTTAAATGACTCATGCCCTCAGCCTCTTTGCACTTAGCCTCATTAGTCTCTTCAGTGTTTTGCCTGCTGAAAATTAAAGGGACAGTTCAACCAAAAATAACCATTGGAGGATAATTTACTCGCCCTCAGGCCATACAAGATTTAGTACGATAGGCTAAAGATTTTTTTTAGCTGAAGCTGTGGTTCATGGTGATTTATAAAATGGATATTGAAGACTAGTTAAAAAAAATAATAAATAAAAAAGACAAAATAAAATTAATACCAGTGTTTTTTTTTTATTTATAAATTTTTAGGATACATTACAAAAAAAAACAAGAACTGCAAGAACAACAACAAACAATAATTAAATATGTACATATTTAACACGACAGATAAAATATTTTGAAATGGTAATAAATAACTCATTTCCCAGAGATGGGTTGCAGCTGGAAGGGCATCCGCTGCGTAAAACAAATGCTGGATAATTTGGCGGTTCATTCCACTGTGGCGACCCCAGATTAATAAAGGGACTAAGCCGAAAAGAAAATGAATGAATGAATGAATAAATAACTAAAGATAAATAAGTAAATAAATAAATAAAATAATAATAGTAAAGAAACCTTTTAAATAAATAAATGTCATTTCAATCAAATACAATAAAAACATAGGGTACCAGTGGGTTAAGTAAAATATTTTGGTAACACTTTACAATAAGATTGTATTAGTTAATACTTCAGTTTAGGTCACAATTCACAGTATTAACAAAATATTAACTAACACTACTAGCTTAAGATACTACTAATTAGCTGTTTATTAATAGTGAGTAAGGTAGAAGTTGAGTTTAGGTTTTTTGTAGGATTAGGGATGCAGAATAAGTTAAATAACCACAAACAAACAGTTAATATTTTAATAATAGGCAGGTAATAAGCCAGTAGTTAATAGCATGAACCTAAACTGAAGTGTTACCATACAGCAATACAGTATTTATTCATCTTTGTTAACATTAGTTAACGAAAAATAAAGTTGTTCATTGTTAGTTCATGTTAAATCACAGTGCATTAATGTTTACAAGCATAA
This sequence comes from Danio aesculapii, assembly GCF_903798145.1. Classification (NCBI taxonomy): domain Eukaryota; kingdom Metazoa; phylum Chordata; class Actinopteri; order Cypriniformes; family Danionidae; genus Danio; species Danio aesculapii. The sequence continues at coordinate 11,002,721 of NC_079453.1, forward strand.
ATTTGGATGTTAATAATCCATTAGTATAGTATGTGAACTATGAATAATAAATGTTTTACAATACAAGTATTGTTCCTTATATGTTCATGTTAGTAAATAATACAGTAACATTAACTAATGAAATCTTATTGTAAAGTGTAACCATTGTAATTTTTATTACATATACGGATTTGCATTAAGCACGCAGCTAGCTTGGATATATACAATGTAGCCTAAGTTACTAATTTATTTACACAACTGTACTGTGTTCTCCAAACAAATCCACAATCTATTCATTTTATATGTAATTAAATCTATTTAATTAGCAACTAGACGCACTGACGACTTTTTCACTACTCTTTTGTGATGAAAATATACTCATATGCCCTCTGTTGTTACAAATAATAGTAGCACATCAAAATAGTACAAATAATAATAATTCAATAGTAATACTAATAATAATAACAGTGAACATGTCAAGACTGAAAGCCTCCACAACACACCTGTGTTGCGGACTCGACCAAAAGTATAAATCAGGCTTTAATCCTCAGCAAACAGTATTTTCACAGCAGTTTGGTTCCTAAATCTAATTTGTGCGAGAGATCTGCAGAGTAAATGGCAACATCAACAGCCTATCAAGACATTTTTGCTGCTCATTACATTACAAATCACAGCATAGGGCAAATTCTTCAGCAGGATAGCGCTCCTTTTCATACTTCAGCCTCCACATCAAAGTTCCTGAAAGCAAAGAAGGTCAAGGTGCTGCAGGATTGGCCAGCCCAGTCACCAGACATGAACATTATAAAGCATATCTGGGGTAAGATGAACAACCCAGGCTCATTCTGAGAACGTAGTCCCGTGGACGTTTCTGGAGACTGCGAAAGACGTAGCCGGGGGTACGTACGGCTGCATTTAATTTTTTTAAGCGAACGCTGCGGGGCGGTGTGACGCCGTTCCTTTCGGCGCTTGCCGGCCGGCCAGCCGGCTGCTTGCCTCCGTGTGGAGGGCTTTCCTGCTGCAACCAGTTTGTCCGGTTAGCTCTTCGTGTACTCTGGCGGACTCGAGGCGCAGAGAGGGGCTGACGACGACGACCGGGTTCGAGTCCGGGGAAGAGCGGTTTCAGAAATCAGGTAAGAAAACAAAAACAAAATCCAAAAAATGAAGCGAACAAGCGCGTCACAGGGTAGGAATGTGGTCAAAATCCGAAAACGTGGTAAAAATCAGACGAGGGCTTTTCTTTTTATGGACGGCTTTTGTGAATCGTCGTTGGTTGGGTTTAGGGACGGAGGAGGGTGGGTCAGCCGATTGGCCGGTCGCACGGTCAATCATTCTGTCATCCAGGCAGACAGGCGGAAGGTCGTTCGACAGCGGCCTCCAGCGGGTTTACGCGAGAACGGCGCGGGCAAAAAGCGCGCACAGCGGCCTCTCGCGGATTCGCGAAAACAAAAACTGCAAAAATACGTACCTCCCGGGACGTATTTTGCAGTCTCCAGAAACGTCCCCGGGACTACGTTCTCAGAATGAGCCTGGGTTGAAGATGAAGGAGGAGGTATTGAAGATCAATCCAAAGAATCTTGATGAACTCTTGGAGTCCTGCAAGAACACTTTCTTTGCCATTCCAGATGACTTTATTAACAAGTTATTTGAGTCATTGCAGAGATGTATGGATGCTCATGGGAGTCATACACAATATTAATTCTTCTTCCACTGCACCATGACTTTATATTCTATACTGGACATTATTTCTGTTAGGTGACAAGACTTTTGTCTAAGCAAAATCAGACCTTACTGTCATAATTAAATAATAAAAAAAAATCAAGCCATGATCATATTTAATTTTGGTAAAACAAGCATAATCTAGAGGCCTTTGCCTTTCATATAAGCCACTTTTGATACCAAATGATCAACTAGAAGTCAAGTTATTATTTGTTGTTCCTAAAACATTGATAGGCGACGAGACTTTTGTCAGGTAGTGTATGTGTTTTTGACTCTGTTCCATTGAAGAAAATTTGTCGTCATCTTGAATAAACTTAGGATGAGTAAATCAGCAGCAGATTGAGTGTTTTTGGGTGTACCGTCTCTTTAAATTTGTGTAGGTCAAACATGTTATAGACCCTTTGCTGAAATGAAAGAGAAACATCTTGGTTGCCACTCTCCATTTTTCCCTTGTCTTTTTCAGTTGCTTGGTCAGTCTGAAAACAGCGGCCCCCCCTCCTGCCGAGAAGGAGATGATCTCATCTCTGCCCACCGTTAGCATCTCCTCAGAGCAGACTGGTGAGTTCCCATAATCCTCTGAGTCACACTTTAAGTGCAAAAGCAAAACACGGCTGTTCAGATACATCTGCTCACCTCCAGGAAGTGTTTTTTTTCTTGTCTTTCCTGGCAGACTATTGTATCGAGATTGATAGATTAGGGAGTGTGCACTGGAAAGTGTTAAAACAAGATGGATCTCTGTGATTCTGTCAACAGTGCATTGTGTTTATGTCGTATTCATATAAAATATTTCCAGGCACTTGCATTTTCCCCCCTCATGTTACTGATTGCAGAGCTACAAATCAGTTTAGAAATATTTGAAGATTCCCACTTGAAGGCCATCTAAAAACAGGGAATCGTCGCAGAATTATGTTCACTTAACACTTCTGAAACCAATTTATATGGGTAAAATAAATAAATAAGGGAAACTACTGAATATATTTAATGAACCATGTATGGCTAAATTTAAAAAACTAGAATTTTTAAGTTCTATATATATATATATATATATATATATATATATATATATATATATATATATATATATATATATATATATATATATAATATTGTCAATAAAGTTCCTTATTTGTTTATAATTCAACTTATTAATAAAAGCTTAAATTATTATTATAAATTAAATTCTCAAGATTCTTAAAGAAATCAGTCAAGTTTAGTGAAGGAAAAATCATGGTTTGGGGGCATGCTAGAGATCTGCAGAGTGGATGTCAACATCAACAGCCTGAGGTATCAAGACATTTGTGCTGCTCATTACATTACAAACCACAGGAGAGGTAAATTCTTCAGCAGGATAGTGCTCCTTCTCATACTTAAGCCTCCTCATCAAAGTTCCTGAAAGCAAAGAACGACAAAATGCTCCAGGATTGACCAGCCCAGTCACCTAACATGAACATTATTGAGCATGTCTGGGTTAAGATGAAGGAGGAAGCATTAAACATGAATCCAAAGAATCTTGATGTACTCTGGGAGTCCTGCAAGAACGCTTTCTTTGCCATTCCAGATTTTGATGAAGTTATTTGAGTCATTACAGACATGTATGGATGCAGTCGTCCAAGCTCATGGGAGTCTCACACAACATTAACTCTTTTTCCACTGCACCATGACTTTATATTCTATACTGTACATTATTTCTAAGCAATCAGACCTTACTGTCCCAATGAAACAATAAAAAATTTGAAACTAAAAAGGCATGATCATATTTTATTTTGGCAAAATAAGCGTAATCTAGAGGCCTTTGCCTTTCATATAAGCCACTTCTGATACAAAATGATCAACTAGAAGTCAAATTATTATTTGTTGTTCCCTAAACAACAGAATAGGCCATAGATGACAGGTCTTTTGTCAGGTAGTGTATACACACACACACACACACGCACACACACACACACACACACACACACACACACACACACACACACACACACACACACACACACACACACACACACACACACACACACACACACACACACACACACACACACACACACACACATTTACTCTAACCCCAATGCTTGTTTATTTCTTCCAATTAAATTTAAATGACATTTTTATTCCAACAGTTGGGTTTGTTTGTATTTGACAATAATGGGCTTACAACAACCCAGCATTTTTAGTGTGCATACATTGGGCTCTATTTTAATGGTCTAGACGCAAAGTCTAAAGAGCACGGCGCAAAAGCCTTAAGGGCATGTCTGAATCCACTTTTGCTATTTTAAGGACAGAAAAATACAGTTTGCACTGTGGCACATGTGCTTATTCTCTTAATGAGTTATGGGTGTGTTTTGAGCATAATGCGCATTAAACTAATCAGTCTCATCTCCCATTCCCTTTAAGAGTCAGTTGCGTTGCGCCATGGTGCATTTTTGCTATTTATATGACTATTGTAAGTGAAAAAACTCAATTCTTCACTGGCGAGAAAACAGTTAAACAGACCATCTGCAGCGCAAGGATAAAGAAAGAGTCTCCTCCATTCGGCCTTTTTACTTTCTCTTTACTTTTACTCTTTACTCTATTACTTTCATGGATAAGGAAACGGTGTTGTACGCACTCCACTGAAGTTATCCATAGGCCTACATATTTAATTTTGTTTGTTAAGCACAAAGATGTGTTTTAAAACAATTTCTAAATTCAGCTCTAATTTCCAGAAAACGAATAAATGAACAATAATAATGGAGTGTGGTACATCCAAACACACGTCCTATTCTTATGCCCCATATGGTGATGTAGACGTCTACAAAACTCGACAGATGGACAAATCTAAACTTGTTTTATTAAAACAAACAGAAATATGTATATAATAAATAATACTGCTGACAATAATAACATTATACAAATGCCGATTGTCATGAATAAACTGAAAAACACCCTGAGGTGAAGAAGGCATAGAGCCGGTGTTTTTATATGTATTTAGAAAACGAAATTATTTTACATTTTAATCCTTTCATTTTTTTTTTCATATGTAAAGATATTTGTGTATAGCTGAACATCCTGTGTTTATTAAGCAGTGTGTAAAGGTTTGAACCCAAATAGGTGCATAACTAACACGCTCTGTCCTGGATTTTAGACCACACCTGTCAACACTCCCGTTTTTCCTGGAATTCTTCCATATTTCAGACCCATCTCCCGCCCATCTCCCGAAATTCTTCTGACTCCCGAAAAACTCCGATTCTACCCACCCTCCCTCCCCACTTAGCTGATACTGGCGACTGTCACAATACCCCCCCTCTTAGCGTAATTTCGCCGACCGTCACACCCCTACTTAGCATGGTCTTTTTGCATTTCGGCGGGTTTTGGATAGCTTTTGAGCTACATCTAGTAACACTGATCTTCATACTCGCTACCCACTCCTCAGTTCATGCACACCTCCACCAACCCCCCACCCCCCCTCACTTCGCGCGCACCCCTGGATAAAATCTCATGGATTTTATGATCTAAATGTTGGCAGGTATGCTTTAGACCAGAAATTAGTTGGTCAAATTTCAGTTCTGTAAAATAGCAAAGCACCAACGATGCGCCTTAACACACCTCTATTGTAGACCATGAGTCCACAAAATGGCTCAAAACATCAAAATTAGTGTTGAGCTAGTCTGAAAATAGCAACAAATGGAGCTAAACACATCTTGTGCCTTTTTGAGCCGGAGGTATGACAGGGCCCATAATGTTAGGAATTAAACACAATGGGATGTCAACTTAAAGCTCATATAACTATGAAAACAAGAATTGAAACATGAACGTTAAACAAATGCTTATAAAATCTCTTTTTTTAGAATGCATGCAGCACCTCACAGTTGTTATCTCCATTTCTCTTCTTGAGTTCTTCCATACCATATCTTCCCCCTATGTCTCTCTGTCTCTCAGCATGCCGGCTGGAATGCCCCGTGTGTCGAGAGGAGTTTTCTGTTGGGGAATCTGTCCGACAGCTGCCCTGTCTGCACTACTTTCACAGCAGCTGTATTGTGCCCTGGCTTCAACTGGTATGAGTTTCAGAAAACCAGATCTGTGTGCCATCAGAATACCAGAATAAAGGCAAAACATATGCTTAATTTAGGGCTGCTGTCATAAACGGTGACCGCTATGTGTTAATCATTGCTTATAGTTGACTAGCAAGCAAAAATGTATGGAAATGCCCTCTAGTGGTGGACTGAAGAAAAACAAACTTACACTAATGGACTAATCAAAGCATGTTCAACTTTTTTTCCACATGTGACCACTTTCTTTGAAATTATGGGTCGTACTTTCAGCTTGGTTCATTCACTTGGTATTTAAATGCAACATTAGTATCACAAGTGGCCAAAGCTCTTTTGAGTTCAGTGTTTTATTCTTCTGTATTATAAACTCTTATCATTTAATACAGTACAATAATATTCAACAATCAAAATATTGCTGTGGAAAGACTTGCTTTAAGTTTATGTAGTTTGTTAATGTTAATAACCCGTTAATACCTAATAAAGTGGCCCATGAGTGTATATAAAGACGTGCTTGGACATTAACTTCCGAATGCATAATTATTTAAAGACCTGAGGAGATTTCTCTGCATGAAAGACTCACTGCTGGCAGATTAACCTGCTGCTGACTTTCCAATAAGGCAGGAAATTAAATATGAAAGAATTGTGGATGATGTGTTGAGATGATTGACAGAGGACATAACTACACAACACAATGGTTTGTTAATGAGTATACTCTAAGTATGAGTAATGAGTTAATGATGTATACTCTACTTTGACACGCTCAATTTTCTTCACAAAAAAGTACATACTTTTAGGACATAGTATAAAGTATGCCAATTGGCACGCAGCAGTTGTTTACAATTTAACTGAATGCACTACCATGATTCAGGCAAAGCATCATGGGATGTAGAATATAGGTGGTCAGTTGCAATGTCAGTTTGTAGAGCAACCCAAAGACGAATTCACAATTGGAAATTCCCAGTGGGTTTTTAAAATGTCACGTCTAGATTTATGAGCACCATAAACCTTGTGGTTGACATTACTTGAAGAGGCTGTAATGCTTCTTCTGTACATTACACACAGTCAAACCGCAAACATGGATTTTTGAGCTGGCAGGTTTGAAATGATGGTAATGATGTTTGAAAACAAGACAGCAGTTGTGTGCTAAATTAATCTATGCTACCAGTCAAAAGTTTAGGGGTTGTTAATGTTGTCTTATTACAGTGTCTTATGCTTAAAACTTTTTAACACCACTTAACACTACATAATCTTTTCTTTTGCTATATAATTAAAAGTTATTAGTCTTTTCCAAACTTTGAGTAGACATGACACTATTTAGATTTTTCCTCCTCAAAAGTGAGTTCATGACTTGAAATTTTGAGTTATTTACTTGGAGTACTGACTTTTTTCCTTTGCAAAAAATGTATTCAGAATTGTGAGAAAGCTTATGAACTAAATAATGAAATATTTATAATGAAATAAATGAAAATAGCCCAAATTGAGAAATGTAAACTTAAATTTCCAGTTAAAAAAAGCCAGAATTTTAATATATAAACTTAAATTCCACAGAAAAGAAGTGAGAATTGAAGATATTTGTTTTCAGAAAAAAAGAAGCAGGTTTGCGAGACATAAACAAAGATACACTTAAAATTCAGACTTTTTATAAAAAATTGTGATAACGTGTCTTGCAGTTAAAAAAAAGGTTTGAAATGCAAAATATACAATTATAACAATAACAGCCTCTGAACATGCAGTTTACAAACCCAAACTATGTACAAAACATCCGAAACAGTCCTCATTCATTATCCTTTTGTTTTTATCAGCACAACTTTGAAGTTTACGTGACACTATTTCGTTTTTTTTTTTCAAAAGTCAGTTTAAAACTTAAGATATTTTGATAATGAGTGAAAATATTCAGAATTTTAAAGTGTAAACTTAAATTCCAAGAAGTGAGAAGTGCAAGATATTTTCAAAATTTTCTTGCAATGCAAAATTGAGTTGCAATACATAAACAAAGATTTGATAGAAATATACTTAATAGAAAATTTTGATAATTTGTCTCTCAGTTTTAACTTTTGAGATTAAAATCACAACTTAAAAAATATGTTTGAAATACAAGATATAATTCTGATAAAGCCTCTAAACATGCAGTTAAGACTACCTTTTCCCTGAAAACTACACAAAGTACAAATCCTCCCCATCAGATATGGTCCTCAATCATACCGTTTTGTGTTTTTATCAGCACGACACCTGTCCAGTCTGTCGGAAGAGTCTGGATGGTGAAGACCGGGGTTTCCAACCACGACCAGATCCTCAAGAAACAATACCATCGCCTCCAGATTTACCGGAACGCAGCACCTTTGAGACTCTTTAGCCTCTTTCCTGCCTTTATCACTTTAATTATTCACCAGTGCTTCGTGGAGCCTCTACAAGACCTCAGGTGCCTTCTATTTCATTTTAAGCCAGGCAGAAAACCAACTTTGAATAAGCATCAATCCAGTTGTTACTCGTCATCACAGTTTGAGATGCCAAAATCGACTAAAAAATGTACTAATATACACTCACAGTGTACTGTAATACAATATAAAATCATGATCGTAATGTTTATATCCAGATAAACAGTAGCTATGTTTCCATTTAAGGATGCAAACTAGGCTTATGAGCAAAACTCAACACAGGCTCATTGTGGAAACGTACCCCTGTCTACATTTCTGGAGACTGAAAAATATGTATCCAGAGGTATGTCTGGCTATCTATGTACCCAGAGGTATGTCTGGCTATCTCGTTTTTCATCTGTAAAACGAATTCTATGGTGTGGTATGACTCTGCCGGTGCAGAGTGCACCTTAAAGGATTAAGGCCGTCCCATTACACTTACTGCAACCCAGGCTCATTGTGGATATGTACCCCAATCTACATTTCTGGAGACCCCCGAGATATATACTCAGAGGTACGTCTTCTTGCAGTTTTTGTTTTCACGAATCCACCAGAGACCGATGTGTACACTTGTTTTGATGATCTCAATTTTTCTTCTGCACGTGCACATCCTCGTTTTGCATAAATCCACCAGAGGGCGCAATAACATACACTACAGCCAGCCAGCTTGCTGTTGACTGACTGAGCCACCCGCTCCCTTCCCTAAACTCAACCGATAGTGTTTTCAAAAGCAATCTAGAAAAAGCAAGGCGGCCACAGCCACGCAATTTTACCACGTTTTCAGATTTTACCACATTTTCGTTATGTATTTATTTTTTGCTTTTGTTTTAATGGGTTTCTGGAAACGTTCTTCACCTGACTCGAACACTGTTGTTGTGGTCCTCTCCGCTCCATGTCCCAAGTCCACTAGCGTACATGGAAAGCTATTGGGCAAACTGGTAAGCCGCCCATAAAGAGGTAAGCGGTCAGCTGGTAGCGCGAAAACAGAAGCCGTTGGCAGCCCCATTGTTTTTACAGACGAAATGCAGCCAGACGTAAAGAAATGTTGACAGGAGTACGATTCATTAAGACTTTGATATACATACTGGAATGTTTTTTCTGATAAATGCGTTTTCCATCTGAGCCTGGTTTCTCTCAAGTTTTTACCTTCACTTTCATCAATTGGTGAAGTTTGTTCCTCGCCACTGGCTTGTTTGGTTTGGGACTTGTGGAGCTGCGCATCAATGGATTTGCTCTTCAGTGTTTGGACTTTCAGCAGTGAAAATTAAACCACACTGAACTGAACTAAACTGAAATTCAAATCTGAAAACTGGACTGACATAGTTTCACTTTACTAGAACTTCTATGTTAAGTTGCTTTAACACAGTCTACATTTTAAAAGCGCTATAGAAATAAAGATGAATTGAATTTCCATCATAGTTCATACACATTTATTCTTATAGAATAAAAATACTCTGTTGTGGTCAAGTTTTTTTTATGCACATTTTTAAATATTATGCGCATCTTGGTGTTTTCATTAAGCATTATTAAGGACATTTTCCAAAATGCGCATAAAAATAGATGAATGGAAACATAGCTAGTGATTCGTCTTTCATAAATGACTAAAAGATCGATCCCTGGAAAGCAGCAAGCCAAGAGACTGTAGTTATTACATCATGATTTTGTAGATATAGACTCATAAACTGATCATAAATGACTAGTGAGATTTCAGTTTAGTTGAGGCTTGGAGCCGACTTGGACAACTTAATATCTGGAAATTGCGCCCATAAAAGATGTTTACAGTCCAGCCGGAGGTAAAACATGATAATTCCAGGCTGGAAGAATCGCAGTGTTTTAGGTGGTCTGCAGGACAGCAGCTCACCGCCGCTGAGATAGATGATACAGATGTCTCAGGGGACACAGTTCAAGTTGCATATGCATTTTTAATAGCGTGGCACACGTTTACCCTATAGCTGCTTCAGAGCTGACGTTTTAATACCTCACAAAGTAGTTTGCCTTACCTGTCGAAGGATGACATCTGCTTAACACATGCCTTTGCTTTTTTTTTTTTTTTTTTTGAAGGCGTCGTAGAAATGCAAAGATTTAGATATATCTGCTGGAGTTTTGCACTGTCAAATGTTCAGTTTGCTGATGTTTGATGTTTTGGGTTGACAGTCTACACTACTGAATTCTGGTTGAAGTTGACTGACTTCACTATGTGTGTTTTTTTTTTTTGGTTTGTGGGTTATAGTGTGGAAAAGTTGTATAGTTTTGGTGTTTTGAAGCTGTTTGATGTTACTCTGTGCTTATTCTCAGGGTTCCTTCCTTGACTTTCTGACCCATATTTTGATATTGAGTCCCAATATAATTTATAAGTTCACTTTACAAAATGGCCTGTAAACAGTCATTTAAATTTTTTGTACAATCGCAAATATGTTAATATTTTAATAAAATAAGTTTAAATGTTTACAAGAAAGAATAAAGAATGCTACCATAAATAAATAAATCAACCCATAAGGCAGACTGATGCAAACTGATCTCTCAAAGCAAATAAATACGTTCCTATGTTATTACAAATTTTGTTAAATGTTCTTGGCATCAAAGTGTTAAATTCTTGATCAATATACTAAACTGGAATATGCGTACAATGTTGTTTTGCTTATTGATCTAGAGTTTTTGCATCATCCTCAAAGTCTACAAAACTCTAAAAACACAATACCAGTTTTAATGGTTTTAAATGAGATTGTCTTGAATAATTATTGGTTTCTTAAACAATCTGATTTTGACTAGATTATCAGCACAACAATGGAAACTTCTAATATTTCCCCCTGGCATCATGTTGAAAACAGTACTGGGCCTAAAACAGATCCTTACAGCGCACCATACATTGCCAACATTAAAATAGATAGTTCCCTGTTTAAATAATGTATCCGACAAGTATTTGATGTTGATATTCAGAGAGTGTGTAATGACAATATAATGCTGGTATATTCGAAATAATTGTCATGACACAAAACTGTTAAATTAGATCAAATTATTTGACATGTTTATAAATCTTAAAAAGACTTTAATTTTTAAGCCTATTATGAGACATGTAAGTAAAATTTTGAATAATTATTCACAATTCATTTATTCAGTTAGTACATTTATTTTAGCGTGATTTTGTTTCGGTGCACTAAGTGAATTTTGCTAAATGATAATAATAATAATAATAATAATAATAATAATAATAATAATAATAATAATAATAATAATTACTTACATTTATATAGCGCTTTTCTGGACACTTAAAGCGCTTTACACATTGGGGTGGGGGGTTCCTCTTATCCACCACCAGTGTACAGCATCCACCTGGATGACACGACGGCAGCCATATTGCACACCACACGCCAGCTGATTGGTGAAGAGGAGGCAGAGTGATGAAGCCAATTATGATATGGGGATGGTCCGGAGGCCATTATGGAGAGAGGACAGTGTACAAATTTGGCCAGGATGCCGGGTTAAACCCCTACTCTTTTTCGAAGAACATCCCGGGATTTTTAATGACCACAGAGAGTCCTTGGTTTATCGTCTTATCTGAAAGACGGCGCTCACTGACATTATACAGTCCCCCTCACTATACTGGGGCGTTAGGACCCACACAGACCACAGGTTGAGTGCCCCCTGCTGGCCTCACTAACACAACTTCCGGCAGCAACCTAGCTTTACCAAGTGGTCTCCCATTCAGGTACTGACCGGGCGCAGCCCTGCTTAGCTTCAGCGACCATGTGAGAGTTGCAGAGAGCTAGCTGCCGGCTATTGATAATCGAAGTCATCAAAACAAACATGCCCATTCCCCAAATGGTCCGCACCTATTTTTGATTATCTCTGCTGTAATTACTAGACAAGCCCCTTACTGCTGATTGGCTGCAAGTTTTTTTTTTTGTGACACTATGGTCAAAAACATTTTTTAAATATTGCTTTTTGCACCTTTAAACAAAATTATTAGGCCAACATTTATTGAGCAGGGGTGCATTAAAGAGATTCAAAGTGACAGTGTTCTGTTCTTTTGAATATCCGGCAAAATTATGGTTTCTACAAAACTGCTAAATGACTGTTAAGACAGATTAAGAAATGATTAAGAATTTAAAACTATTAAGAAATGGTTCTTGAAAAATCATTCATTTATTAATTTTTCTTCGGCTTAGGGCTGACTTATACTTCTGCGTCGAGTGATCGGTGTGACCCATGGTACATGTACCCATGTACATTGCCGTAGATTTATACTTCTACATGCTGGTTGTGTTGGTCTGCAATAACACTTCCGAAACACTAGCTGGCAGAAGTTTTTTATGTTCCTCTTTGTCGTGTTTCTTCGCTGGTGTTTTGTTTTTTTCTGAAATGCTACCTTAATGTACAAGTAACTCAAACTCGGTCATTCAGAGGGGGTAACTGGCGGATGTGCAACAGCTTTAATCATAAGGTAAACACAGAACAAAGGTTTCCATCTGGAGCTCCTTCACAGGACTCGACACTTGTAAACAAGTGTGCTCCCAGCACCGCCCACAGGTGTCACTTCTACCAAGCTGACCAATCACAGAGCTTACACTACGCATCATTGAGTCGTGTAGTTATATTTTTTAAGAGGTGCGTGTCAGAGTCTGCATCACCCCTGGCAAGGGGTCTGCGCTCGTACGAAGGCTGTGCCGGAGCATGTGCTTGATGCAGAAGTATAAATCAGCCTTTAGTCCATTATTTATCAGGGGTCGCTACAGCAGAATGAACCGCCAACTTATTCCACCAGATGTTTTACGCAGCGGATGCCCTTCCAGCTGCAACCCAGTACTGGGGAAACATCCATACGCATTCTCGCATAAACATATGCACACATACAATACGGCCAATTTTGTTTACCCAATTCACCTGTAGCGCATGTCTTTGGACTGTGGGGGAAAACTGAGCACCCGGAGGAAACCCACACTAACAAGGGGAGAACATGCAAACTCCACAAAGAAATGCCAACTGGTCCACCTGGGACTCGAACCAGCGACCTTTTCGCTATGTTAACCAGTGAGCCACCATGCCACCCTTCTTAAAAAAAATCTATCAAAGCTTATGCCACATCCTACCTGTTATTTAAAATGAAAAGAAAACCGGACCCCTTTTGTCACTTATGTACCAACTCTACACAAGGTACTTATATACATATGTTCTGGGAATGTCCCCAAATTGCATTATTCTGGACCAGGGTACGAGACTTTCTATCAGAACTAATGGAAACTCAGATCCAATGCGACCCATTGCTTTTTCTTATGCTGGACGATTCATCACTCTCCTTATCCATCAACCAAAAAAGGACTCTGTCAGTTGTTCTGACTGCTGCAAAAGAAACAATCCTGAAACGATGGTTGGATCCACCTGCTCCAACTGATCTATCCTGGAGGCTTTATCTACTGGACATTATTAGTCTGGAATACACCACAGCCAAAATAAATGGTGCCAGTAAAAAAAGCTGTACAATTTTGGTCAAATATGAGAGAGACTGTATCATTTATGTTTCAATCCTAATTTTGTACTTATTATTACAATATTAATGTTTTTTTATTTTATGTATTTATTGTTTTAGTTTTATTATACATATTTTGTTGGATGGATCTCGGGCTTTGTTTAAAATCAAAAAAAGAATCTAAAAAAAATCTATCAAATGATTTCTGAAAGATCATGGGGCACTTATAATGCTAATAATGTGGCTTTGCGTCACAGTCATAAATGATCATTTAGAATTCATTAAAACAGAAGTCAGTTCACTTAAATTGTAAAAATATACTATTTAAAATAATGGTTTTGCTGTATATTAAATTTGCTGCAACTTAATGCAAGACTTTTTTCCAAAACAGAAATGTTTTGAGCAGCAGGTTTGTGTAGCGTGAAAGTCAGATTTGCTCACACTTACACCAAGTGTGTAATTAAATTCAGATTTTGTAAGACGAAGCTCCTGAACATCATGCTTTCTAATTAATTTATGTCGCTAATGTGTGACACGTCACTATGCCATGCATTCAGATTAATTACCATATCATTTGCAGGTTGAAAAAAACGAACAACAATTAGTTATGAAACACAAGTTTCAGTATTTAAACCATGAAGCCCGATTTCCATCTGTTTCTCCAAGGTCATTTCTGCATCATTAGGTAAATGAGTCACATGACTATTCATATTTGTTTCACAAAGCAATGCCCCTGCAATGACAATCCCTTGACAGGTTATATTAAGATACTCAGCACTTGTTTAAATGCAGAATTGATTAGCCACTTAGGTCAATGTCAAAAATACAACCATATGGACTACACAACTGTATACATTTCATCATCCCACCTGCTTGATCAAAAAAGTTAAGAGAAGTTTGTTTGGAAGAAGTCAAAGGTCAAATAAAAAATATCTCTAATTATTGCTTCTATGCATTTTTAACACCACATCTACAATACTCATGAGAGTCATGTGGTTTAACATTGACACAAGCCAAACCGGAGCCTGAAACTATTATAATTAATGCCACTTTTGCAGTAGTGGTTGGGATATTGATTAATTTCAGTGACTCTCTGGAACATGTCCGTTAAAAAGATTCCTTCAGCAGCCCTTTCTGTTCCTTATAATGCAAGTAGGTGGTGATAAGGGTTTTATGAATCATTCTCTATACTATTTTGTTAAGATAATGATTGATATAATGAACAATCCTTTTGATTTGTGTATATAACAACCCAGGCTCATTCTGAAATCGTACCTCTATATACATTTCTGGAGTCTGTGAAAAACGTCCCAGGAGGTACGTTTTCTTGCAGTGTTTGTTTTTCGTGAATCCACGAGATGCCGATGTGTACGCTTTTCTGATCTCAAATTTCACTCGCGAGTGTCATTCGTGCCTGCTGTTCTAACGGAAACCCACCAGAGGCCGTTGTTGACTGTTTGACTGACTGAATGACTGACCGACCAATCGACTGACCCACCCTCCTCCTTCCCTAAACCCAACCAACAATTTTCAAAAGCAATTCAGAAAAAGCAAAGCCCTCGTCTGATTTTTAACAAGTTTTCAGATTTTACCACATTCTCACCCTGTTATTTACTTGTTTATTTTATTTTTTGGATTCTGTTTTTGTCTTACCTGCTTTCTGGAATTGTTCTTCAGAGGACTCGAACCCTGTGGTCAATTCCTCTCTGCGTCTTAAGTCCAACAACGTACATGGCGAGCTAACGTGACAAACTGGTTACAGCAGGAAAGCTGTCCGAAGTAAGCGGTCAGCTGGTAAGCGCGAAAAGGAATGCTGTCATACCACCCCGTAGCGTTCGTTTAATAAATGAAATGCAGCCATATATACCTCTAGCTACATAATTTGCGCTTTCCAGAAACATACAGTTGAAGTCAGAATTATTAGCCCCCCTTTGAAGTTTTTTTTCTTTTAGAAATATTTCCCAAATAATGTTTAACATAGCAAGGAAATTTTCACAGTATGTCCGATAATATTTTTTCTTCAGGAGAAAGTCTTATTTGTTTTATTTTGGCTAGAATAAAAGCAGCTTTTAATTTTTTTTAAATCCATTTTAGGATCAAAATTATTAACCCCTTTGAGCTAATTTTTTTTCAACAGTCTACAAAACAAACTATCGTTATATAATAACTTGCCTAATAACCCTAACCTGCCTAGTTAACCTAATTAACCTAGTTAAACCTTTAAATGTCACTTTAAGCTGTATAGAAGTGTCTTGAATAATATCTAGTAAAATATTATTTACTGTCATCATGGTGAAGATAAAATAAATCAGTTATTAGAAATTAGTTATTAAAACTATTATGTTTAGAAATGTGTTGAAAAAAATCTCTCCGTTAAACAGAAATTGGGGAAAAAAATAAACAGGGGGCTAATAATTCTCACTTCAACTGTATATAGGACTACATTCTCAGAATGAACCTATGTTTTTAAATATATTCAGAAACAGCACTGTAGCCAAAGCATCATATTCAGTTAGTTCGTTTATTCATTTATGCTCAAAATAACCGATTAACCGTTAACTGAAAGGGTGCGTTTTTAACCGATTAATGGTATCAGTTAAATTATTAAAAAATATTATTTCATATTTTTTAAGTTTGGGGGCCGATCACAGTGAATGCGCTTTTTGCATTTAGAGGTGCATCTTTTGAATAGTTTACTAGCGGCCGCGAGTGTTTCGCGCACTGTTTATCCGCCCTTGTCAGCTCGCTTTTTTGCCAATGCACGTTGTGTGCTCGCAGTTGAAATAAAAGTAAATAAAGTAAATAATGCATGTCTTTGGACTGTGGGGGTAACCGGAGCAACAGTAGGAAACCCACATGAACATGGGGAGAACATGCAAACTCCACACAGAAATGCCAAATGACCCAGACTCGAACCAGCGACCTTTTTGCTGTGAGGTGACAGTGCTAACCACCGTGTGGCCCGTTTAGAAGATATAAAACTGATAGAAACATGTAAAGCTTGTAGTTTGTCACTTCCACCTAAATGGATTAATGGTTTTATTCACGTCACCTCATACTTTAGTTTCTCATCGAATCTTGACCAATCAAATTCTCTCTAGTATCTGACTTGCCCCGCCCCCTTCAAGACACTTCTCATTAACTTTTCATTTGATGCTCTTGAGCCACTCTCAGAGCTGTGGTAAAATGAAACGCTATTGGCTCTTTTTTTTAAAGGGGAGGAGCTACACTCTGTCCCACCCTCTCTTCATGTTTCGGTAAGGATTATGTCAAACATCGAATAAAGATGCATATTTCAAGCACTTCACTGGACCTTTACCAGAAAAAAAGTAACACTGGTTTCAGAATATATGAAAACAATATGATTTTCATCTTTTGTGTAAACTACAAAAATAAATGTAAATAAATTCCCACCATATGTAATTTCTTTCAGAATGATATTTTTCAAATGATCTATCTATCCTTTAAAGCCACATATGAAAGCATGCTTTCAAATAATGTGAATATTATCATGCTTTGGTGGGGATGCTAATAAAGTTGCCTTTCATGGTGTGAATGTGCTTTTACAGCTTTGCTTTTGACTTCCCTATTCTTACAGAATGATGCTTTTACTGTTATCATGGAGTAAACAGGACTTCATTTTTAACAGTTTTCAGAGTGATAATATATAGCTCCGATTTCCCTTACAGTCCAAAGACATGTGCTATAGATGAACTGAATAAACTAAATTGTCCATAGTGTTTGAGTGCGTGTGTGAATGAGTGTGTATGGGTGTTTCCCAATACTGGGTTTCAACTTGAAGGGCATCCGCTGCGTTAAACATATGCTGGAATAGTTGGTGGTTCATTCCGCTGTGGCGACCTCTGAAATAGAGACTAAGCCGAAGGAAAATGAATGAATATACTATAGATGAAAACAATACTATTATCACCTCCATGTAAACTACAAAAATAGTTATGTCAGTTACACTATAAAAATGCTGGGTTCCATACAATAAATTTGTGTTGGGTCAACATGAAGGAATTAAGTTAACGTATTAGGCTTTACAAATTTTATTGGATTGAACATAAAGCGATTAAGTTGTCCCAAAAAACTGAAGTATTGAGTTGTTTAGCTCAATTTAAATAAGTAGTTTGAACAAACAGCAAACGTAATTATTAGAGTGTATGTTGTTTAGAGTGATATTTTCCAAATGATGAACAATCAAAACAATTACAGCCAATGAGAATCCAATGATTTTAAGACTTCTTTCAATTAAAGACACAGATGAATTAACTGTGCTGGCTTACAAATAATGTGAATATTATCACACATTGGTGGGGATGCTAATAAAGTTATCGTTCATGGTGTGAATGTGCTTTTACCGCTTTGGTGTTGACTTCCCTATTTTTACAGAATGATCATTTAACTGTTATCATGGGGAGAACAGGCCTCAAAGTTTGCATAGTCTGAAAGTTGCTGAGACTTTTATATCAGTATGTTAATGTACTTCCAACTGAAATGGAATATTGAGTAGGGGGCGGGGCTTTCCTTTTGCACATCATTCTCAAACAATAAATCAATTTTATTTGTATAGCGCTTTTCGCAATAACTATTGTTTCAAAGCAGCTTTACAAAAGGTGCACCTTATTGGGTACAATTAAAATCAGAAAAGTTAAGGTTATTAGTTACTACTAACTTTAACTATTTACTAATAGCTTTAAATAGTAAAGTTATTATATATAAACACATTTAACCTGCAGTTATATAGTATATAGGTGATGTCAATGTTCAATGAAGTGTATTAAGTGTATGTGTTAACTTCATAGTCATTAGATGCTTGGCATCATCTCTTCACAGGTCTTGGATCTCATTGCTGTGATGCTGCACAATCTCTAGAGGCCTCAGGATGGGCATCCCCATGTGGAAATAGAGAGCAAAGAAAATAATTAGTGTAGCTGCTGTTCATAATGTATTTGAACAAGAGATATTAATGTCAGTCTGAAAATTAAGTGCTATGATTTCAAATAGGTGCTAAATAAACAAGCATATAAAACATAGAAGTATTTCTAGCAAAGCGCTTGGTTTATTAAGACAGGAAGAGTGTGTCCTATAGGTGGTTTGTCAAGCCCACTCACCTGATGGGAGCGCGCGCACACACATCCTAGTTATTTGATGTATTGTGTGTATGCTTTAGCAGTCTTTAATCTAGCTTTGAACTGAGAGAGAGTGTCTGAGCCTCGGATAATATCAGCCAGGCTATTCCATAGTTCATGAGCCATATGTGAGAAGACTCGACTTCCTTTAGTGGACTTTGCTATTCTGTGTACTACCAGAAGCCCTAAGTTTTGAGACCTTAAAAGAGGGGCATTGTTAAGCAATTGGTCAGACTTTGATTGAAGAAATAAAAAAAAATCTGTGAATTAACCTGCACAGACTGTTCACTGAAAGAATTACAATGTGCGCTATAACAAAATAAACATTGTACATTTTCACACATACATTAAAGTTCTCTTGAAGTGCCTTGGAATGTGCTTTTTTATTTTACCTGAGATATGAAGACACTAGGAGAACCATATCGAGTAATATATTTTTTTAACTGTTTTTAAAAACAGCCAATAGAGTTTTGATTATATCATAGGCTTTGCCAGCTAAAGTGCATCTTGACAGCAACAATCTATAGCAATGCTGAGTCTCTTACGGTGTCTCCACTTTAAAATAAAGCATTCAGAATCCAAAATAGGCTCAAATACGGTTTGTGGTCTGTGCTAACTTATATGATCTACTTCATGCTATTATGTGTTGACTGCAGCAGCTTGTGTGACATCAATGTGAATCCAGACCATATTTACACTGAGCTGTTTATCCCTCTAGGCTGTATAGCCCACTATGCACCATTCCGGAGTTGGAATCATACTTACCTGTATGCTGACTGTGTAGGTGTGTTTAAATGCATTTTCTACCTTGGGGCTTTACTAGCATAGATTGAATATGCACACAGAATGTTTCAATGTCCTGGCTTTTTGGGTTTGCTCCCTGCTTTTTTATACTAATAATAAATGTGGAGGAGTTCAGATGAACGCTCCATTACATTTTCTCATATATGCAAGTGTTTAAGGTAAACCCTTGGTATAAATGCTTAATTCCATGTGAATAAATGACCAATTCCAGCCCTGTCTTGTGGGGGGCGGGATGCTTCATATCCTGAAGAGCATTTGATTGGTCAGAAAACCTGATGAGAAGATCAAGTGTATGGTGATGTCATAAAAAAAAAAACTGTAAAAGTGATAAACTGCATTATTAAATGCTCACATCTTCTATATGTGAATTTTGACTTCCTTTTGGAGCTCACAATCTTATAGATTGCCTAAATTACAAACTAAAGGAGAATTCAGGGGGACTTTAAAGTGAATGATTAATTTAAAACACAGATTCGAGAAACATGGTTATTTAGATAATAAACGTGGAGGAGTTCAGATCAACTTTACATTACATTTTCTCATATATGCAAGTGTTTTAATTAAACCCATGGTATAAATGCTTAATTCCATGTGAATAAAGGACCAGTTCCAGCAGTGTCTTGTGGAGGGTGGGATGCATCACTGAAGAGCATTTGATTGGTCAGAAAACCTGATAAGAATATAAAGTGCATGGTGATGTCATAAACACTGTGTAAAGTAATAAACTGCATTTTTGAACACTTACTTGTATCTTCCAAGTGTGAGTTTTGACTTTGTTTTGGAGCTCATAATGTTATACACAGATTCTAGAAACACAAAGTTATTAAGTGAAAATGTGAAGAACTTCAGATCAACACTCAATTACATATTCTCAAATATGCAAGTGTTTAAGGCAAACCCTTGGTATAAAGTCTTAATTCCATGTGAATAAACGACCAATTCCAGCTGTGTCTTGTGGGGGGCGGGATGCTTCGTGAAGAGCTTTGGATTGGTCAGAAAATTTGATGAGAAGATGAAATGCATGGTGATGTCATAAAAATTGTGAAAGTGACAAACTGCATTTTTGAATGCTTACTTGTATCTTCCAAATGTGAATGTTGCCTTCGTTTTGGAGCTCACAATCTTTAAAGTGAATGATTAAATAAAAAACAGATTCAAGAAATACAGAGTTATTTAGATAATAAACGTGGAAGAGACCAGATCAACTGCCCATTACAATTTCTCATATATGCAAGTGTTTAGGCAAACCCTTGGTATAAATTCTTAATTCCATGTGAATAAATGACCAATACAAGGGGGCGGAATGCTTTACTGAAGAGCATTTGATTGGTCAGGTATTCTGATTAGAAGATGAAGTGCATGGTGATGTCATAAACACTGAACAAGTGATAAACTGCATTTTTTAATGCTTACTTGTATCTTCCAAATGTAGATTTTGACTTCGTTTTGGAGCTCACAATCTTATTGCCTTAGATACAAAAAAAAAAGATTTCAGTCATAAACACTGTGAAAGTGATAAACTTCATTTTAAATGCTCACATCTTCCAAATGTGGATTTTGACTTCGTTTTGGAGCTCTAAATTTTATAGAGGACCTAAAATACAAACTAAAAAAATTTTTTAGGGAGACTTTAAAGTGAATGATTAATTTAAAACACTGATTCCAGAAATACAGAGTTATTTAGTCAATAAACATGGAGGAATTTAGATCAACTTTACATTACATTTTCTCATATATGCAAGTGTTTAGGTAAGCCTATGGTATAATTGATTAATTCCATGTGAATAAATGACCAATTGTTGTGGGGGGTGGGATGCTTCACTGAAGAGCATTTGATTTATCAGAAAACCTGATGAGAAGATGAAGTGTATGGTGATGTCATAAACACTGTCAAAGTGATAAACTGCCTTTTAAATGACTCCCTTTTGAAGCTCACAATCTTATACATGACCTAAATACAAAAAAAAAAAGATTTTAGGGGAATTTAAAGTGAATGGTTAATTCAAAAGAGAAACAGTTATTTAAACAATAAATACTGAGGAGTTCAGATCAACTGCCCATTACATTTTCTCATATATGCAAGTGTTTAGGCAAACCCATGGTATGAATGCTTAATTACATGTGAATAAATGACCAATACAAGGGGTGGGATGCTTCACTGAAAAGCATTTGATTGGTCTGAAACCTAATAAGAAGATCAAGTGTATGGTGATGTCATAAAAAAAATTTTTTAGACCCTCATTTTAAACCCTCACATCTTCCAAATATAAATTTTGACTTCCTTTTGGAGCTCACAATCTTATAGATTACCTAAAATACAAATTACCCCCCCCCCTCTCAAAAAGGATTTCAGGGGGGCTTTAAAGTGAATGATTAATTTAAAACAGATTCAGCTCCTCTCCTAATGATTCTGCTCACTCACACGGCTACACAACCCGCCTCACGGCTACGATTCCCATGGGAGTCTCGATATTTCACTGTGGGTAAACACTGCCACGAGCGTGCGACAACACGAGCCCCCTTTTGAGGAGTCATACGTTTTCTTTAAACTAGTTTCTTTCTGAAACTAACACTGTTTCAGAAGTAGGAACAGAGTGTGTGTCCGTTCATTCGTATATATTTTTTTATCATGGTCAAAAAATAACTCCCTAGATTTAGTCAAAAATGTGTAAGTGAATGTCTAGGAGAAAGTGTCTAACAGCCGTCGAGTCGACAACTGCCCTCTCCTCCCTCCCTCCTGGCCGTCCACTCCTCCTCCTCCTCCCGCTCCGCCTGTGAGAATGCCCGTGCTGTACTGACAGAAACGATACGGGCTAAGCAGACATGGAGGCCCGATTGACGAGAGAGGCCCGTTCCGACGCGCCTGAGCTCCACTAACTCGGACCCGGAGAGGAATTCGGGCGACATATCGGATTATCACGGGTAACGAGCGACGCACACAAGACGGGGGAGAGGTGGAAGAATTTGAGGGAGAGATCCATTTCGGGTCCCTCTGTTGATTCAACGCAGCAGCCGCCATTTTGTTGACAGTTCGTGTTTTTAATAACCCGTGCAGAGCTCATCCCGGAGAGCGTTAGATTTTTGCATAACGCTTCTTTTGGTCCTTCTGAGGATATTTATATACATTTTTAATAATTTTTTTAATGAAGGCCCGAGGGAGAAGGGAACGGTTTACTCATTTGCTTCACACCAGCAGCGGTTGCTTCGTTACATTACTAGTCGTATGGACAAATCGCGGGGGTTTTGCTAGCAACACCAGCAAATGTGTCTTGACAGGACAGCTCAGCCGTTTCGTTAAGAGTGTGGGGTTGATAGTAGTGATTAGCTGGTGTGAATTCACTCGTTTAGAGGGTTGTAAACAACACATAGACGTGAATTGGATGGCCGTTGACGTTGTGTACGTGTGGGTACAGCCTCGAAATTGAGCAAAACCAACTTACCTTGCTCCAGACATGTGTCTTTCAAAATTGCAATGGCAGCAAGGTGTTTTGACGTCCCGCTGTAGTAACCCTCTCACTTGCTATTATTGTTTCACACAGCCTGGGTTTGGACATATTTAGTAGTGTCCTGAGGTTGAGCTCAAGATATATGCTCTTCGCTAACGAGCTATGCTAGCTATATTAGGATCATAAACCGTGACCAGTGAGCCTCACGTAGATAAATATCATTACTTGCGGGGTGACTGGATGAACAGACTAACGTTAGGTTAATATTTTGTTATGTCATACATTGGTTGGAATGTTCTTACGAGAAACGTGACGCCTTTTTTCCCTTTGCTTTTTTTTTTGGGCACATCAGCAATTTCAAGATAAATATCCGAGCGACCATGCTGGGAGGATTTTGACCGCAAATTATGTGAACGCCGTTCTAGATCGCTAAGGTAAGTTCTTCATACTTTAAGCTGCATTTAGACTTCAAATATGCAATAAATATAATGTAATCTAGATGGTTGTGTATTGTTTGAGTACATTTGTCCGAACTAGAAAGGGAAAACGCAGTATTTTGATGCATGACACATGCGCGTAACGCTTTGTTTGTTTGTTATTGCTAAACGCAATGATGCTTGGAAAGTGTTACGATGTTCATTCATTCAGGAGTTTTGATCAGCGAGCTTTACGTGTTCATAAAAAGGCTTAATTCATAGAAACGAACCTTCAGTGGCACCTGCCAGTAGATCATCCTCAGTTAACCTCGTTCACAATAGGGTTCATTGCACGTGCAAATTGCGCGCGCCTTTGCCTGGTTATAGTTTTTCCCGGTTGGAGCAGATGTCTTGAGAAGTGGAGGAAAGTGTAGAAAGTGGTGTCTGGAGCCCTTGAGCAACCTTTGACCTCTGACTCCGCTGTCAAGGAAACCAGAAGCTTCCCGCTGACTGAGAGCTGTTTGAGTGGATTGCAGTGATTTCAGGCATTTAGTTTGTGGTCGGGAAAGATTTGAAATATGAGTGTGAGTTAATAGCAGATCCCGATGCTTTTGCCGGTAACGTTAGTCAGTTTAGTTTCGTTTTGTGGTTCTTTGTGTTTTCATTTGATGCAAAGTTGCGAGGAGTTACATAGATTAAACCGCACCTATGATGAAACCAACTTTTAGAAGCTGTTTGGACAGAACTGTGTTTGTGTATAGTGTATCCACTGTCATTGGAGGGATACAAACAACAAGTCTCTTTTTTTCAAATTTACTGACGTTAAAATAAGAGCAAATCCCAGTGATTTCGAGGCACAATGTGACGTACGAATGCAGTTTTCCCCGCCCACCAAATTGATTAACAGGCGCCATGTTTCGATAATAACATGTATACACATGTCCACAGAACATTTTTTACAAATAAAAGGAATAAAATTAGGCATTGGACGATAACCGCTTTCAAGGTTTAAGGTTTGGAAAAGTCAAGGTTTTCAAATCACCAAAATTTTCTGCTATACCGTTTCTAAGGTATGTGTAGGCCCACACAGAATTTTCCGCAGATTTCCACAGATTTTTAGCCCATCATTAATTCTGTTTATTTACTTGAGTAAATGTGTGTAAATCTAAATTTATTCAGTTTTTAAATTAATTACAGTAACATTATTGACTAATATGAAAATGTTCATCTGATTTATGTACAATGCAGTTTGGACAGTAATATTTTCTGTCTTTTAGTAGAGATATTATATGAGAGACTTGCTTTGTTTACCAAATAAAGTGGATCTAATTGGATTTTCATTTTAAACATTATATAAAAGTTAAAAAGATATTATTTTTTATTTCATATATTAAAGTTTTAGTTATGATAATTCCAAAATAATGCAGCAAAAATCCGCAGATTTTTACCAAAATTCTCAGCAGAAATAGCAAACAACCTTCGCCGATTCCGTCTGGCCCTAGGTATGTGTAAGATTTTTTATTTACGTTTTTTTTGTTTTGTTTTTTAGGACAACAGTATCTCCAGCAGAAAATATATCCAAAATGCCGTTATCCAAAAAAATCAGTGTTTTTGAAACAAATGAAGACAGCAGAAGTCAATGATTCATTTGAATTATTTAGCCTGACATGTTTACTGTTCCAAAATATTTTAAATGTTTCTCAAAATGAAATATATTGTGTTCAAAGGGGGAAAAAAGTGTTTGTTTTTTACCCAGACATTTAAAAAGACTATATTTTAGAGCAGCAATCACAGTACTGTGAAACCATGATATTTTTATCCAAGGTTATCACACCATCAGAATCTTATACCGGCCCATGCCTAATATGTGTTACAACTTTCTGTGATTTTTATTGTGATTTTTACTGTAAGTTTTATAAGTTTAAAACTTTTTAAAAACAGAGCATGGTTATAATAAAGACAATAAAATCATCATGTAATTCTTAACCACTATAATCTCCACAGCTGTTTGTGTGTGTGAGAGACTCATCATTTCAGAAAGGCTTGAATAAACTTCACCACAGATACATGAAATAAAATTGTATTATTAATAAATATTTTTGACTAATGAGCTGTATTTCAGCTTCATCCGAGTCTGTCTCTATCATTGTGCTGTTTATCTGACGTAATACATGATGAGAACATAGGAACAGTGTGCGGGGAGAAGCAGCTTATTTGCATTTAAAGGCACAGACAACAAAAACAGCTACACTGTACACAGACACAAAAGCGGGCAGATTCTGGAGGTTTTAATAAATTATCTGATGGGTATTTTGAGCTGAAACGTTACAGACACATTCTGGAGACACCAAAGGCTTATCTAACATCTTAAAAGTAAAATAGATGACATTTAATGATTGGAAAAACTATCAAATCTCTGCCGATGTCCGCATATTGTTTTGTTAGATAATTAAGAAACTTAGTTACTTTTATGTTTATATCGCACATATACAAGTTTTACTCTCCTAATTAAGTACCAAACAGTTTGTTGTCAAAATGTACTGAAGCATGTTCACAGTTGATGTGATTAAAGGAATAGTTCTCTTATAAATAACAATGTACTCTCCCTCAAGTGGTTTCAAACCTTTATGAGTTTTCTGTGTCTGTTGAACACAAAAGAAGATATTTTGAAATATGCTGCAAACGTGCAACTATTTCCATAATGTTTGTTCTTCTACTGTGAAAGGTAAAACGATTAAACATTTCGTACCTTTCCCGAAATATCTTAAATAAATAAATATCAAAAAATACATAGATGTTAATCCAGGATCGGATCGTACTTGGCAAAATCATGACGTGCCTTCACTTGTCACACAGCTGTTTGAGTATCTTTTTTTCTGTTGAACACAAAAGGAAATATTTTGAAATATGCTGCAAACTTGCAACCATTTGCATAGTATTCGTTTTCCTACTGTGAAAGATAATGATTAAACATTTCAAACCTTTCCCAAAATATCTTATTTTGTGTTCAGCAGAAAAAGAAAACTTGCACCTCATGATTTTGCCTAGTACGATGCGATCCTGGATTAACATCTTTGTTGATCCTGGAACATCATTTTTGTTTGAAAATGTAATCCACAACTCTTCCCTACCCCTAAACCTAACCATAACAATCATGTAGAAGCGCATAAACCTAACCGTAAACCTTAACTTAACATAAATGGTAAACGTATCCCTTAATTCTGATTGGAATGTTGTTCAGGGATCGACATAGACGTGAATCCAGGAACATCCAGGCGACAAGGGAAGATTGAGGAAATGATGACAGAATTTTCACTTTTGGGTGAACTATCCCTTTAACTTTAGTTGACTTCATGCATCCACTAGAATAAAGTTTTTTGGGTTAGAAGTCTTCTCAAAAATGTCTCGTGCTCTGGGAAAAGGTCACATTTATTTGCAGATGCAGTTGGCAGGATATTATGTATTTTTTAAAGCAATGAGTGTTTTAATACATTAAATGTTGTGGTTGCTATATTAGTTACATCTCAGTTACATAGTTACATCTCAAAATGTAGTATCTATTACAATGTATTGTTTTAGGGCAAGATGTGTATTAAGTCAGGATTGGTGTCTTATTTTGTCAGAGAAGGTGAATATGCTCATCTCTGTTAAAGGATTGATGAATGTTGAAGATGATTTGTAGCATACTAAGGCCCAATCCCAATTCTATTTGTCTTTGTACCCCTTCCCCTTGACCATTAAAACTGAGGGGAAGGGCTTCAAAATTTGCCCCTAAGAATTGGGACAGCACTACATCACCCACACACGTCATCATATGTCATTGCGATCTCTTGCTTCATATGAGATCAGAAGATCGCGACTGCTGTAGTTATTCCAGTTGTGTTATTTTTTGGTATTTATCTTCAAGAAATCACTTAAGGCATATATTATGTTATCATAACCATTTAATGTGGCAATAAGATTGTAATACTGTGCATTTACACAGTGGCCATATTCATCTATGTAAACACACAAAAAACAACATTAACATTATAGCAGACACTGTAAAAAGCTCATTCAGAATGTTGTGGGACTGCTGTACAGGAGTTATTATTGTGGATTTGTGGATCATGAAATTGAGCGTTTTTTATTTTAGCGTTTTTTTTAAAAAGCATGATGGTAAAAGACTAAAACGGCTATAAATATATTAAAACATGTGCTTGTTTGTTGTAAAAATTTGTAATAATGACAAAATACTCAGTTGTGGATCTCCTTACTTCCGGGTTCAGCAATACTGCCGTTGTGGCTGGTGTATTCTGGGAAATTTTCAGTGTGGTCCTGAAAAATCTTCATTCGAAGGGGTACTCACCCCTTCCCCTTACCCCTTTGCCTTCAAGCTAAAGAGAATTGGGACACCCCAACCCCTTGACGTGAAAGCGAAAAACAAGGAGTAGGGGTAAGGGGAAGGGCTAAGGGGTAGAATTGCCATTGGGCATAAGAATGCAGAATACTTTGGAGATGATTGAAGTTAGGGTAGCATAGTTGTTTTTGTGTTGTGTAAATGTGATGTAGTGTAAATTTATGTTTTTTTTATATTTATGTTTGCTTTTCCCAATACTGGGTTGCAGCTGGAAGGGCATCTGCTGCGTAAAACATATTCTGGAATAAGTGGCGGTTCATTCTGCAGTAGCGACCTCTGAAATAGAAACTAAGCCAAAGGAAAATGAATGAATTGATTTATGTTTGCTTTAAATTTTTTCTATTTAATATTTTTTTTTTTTTGGCAAAGCCAGTTCTTATGTTACGACCATCATTTTTTTCCATTTTTTTTTTTACAGATTATTGATTAAGGGACTTCTTGGGCACCAGTGCCTTTAAAAAATCATAACAATATATAACCCTAGTGACATATGTCAGATTTCCCCAATCATTGTGTCAATCTAAACCTTTCCGTTTCATGCAGTTATCTTCTTTTTCATATTTTGGCCTAGTTTAAACCTGGAATTAAGATGTGTTTTGCTTGATCGAATCACAACTAGACGAGAGACGGTTTCTTGTTTATACCTGGTGTTTTATTTTGTCCATTACTTCACTGATTTCTTTCAGAGAGGGTCTATGTATCTGCCTTTTCTGATTGTTCAGTTTAATATAAAAACAATTTCCCTGTTTTCAGAGATAAGTCTTAAGGCCAGGCCTAGAATAAATTGCATGTATCATCTGTCTTAACCAAAAAATAACTTGCAGTGAATAAACAAAAATTCACCAGTCCCATAGGGTAGTGTCAAGATACACACCAGTAATGTTTTTTTATTTAATTTTATTGAAGCAGCTTAATTACCTAATACTGAAGGCTAGACCTAGCTCAAGATAAGCCCTGTTTGTGGAATTAAACTAAATCGTGACCAGTGATCACATTCGAAGTTAACTGCCCAGCAAGCATTTTTTTTTTAAAGATGTCCAATAGATGTCTAAAAGACGTTTAAACATAGTCGTCTTGGCTAAAGCAAGGCTAAATTTGGGCTGTCAGTGAAAATCTAATTTCTAAGACTAGGCCAAAACTAGAGTAGTCATCAAATAAACTCAAATGAATGACTACACATATATAGTCTGTCTATTTGACCATTTGTCTATATTTTTGTGCTATTCTTAAATGTCTATTAGATTTTCACTGACAGCCCAAGTTTAGCCTTGTTTTAGCCAAGCTGTTTACGTTTCATTCGCACGTCAAATTCACTTCACAACAGACGCGGATTCATGTGATAGGCAGGGCTTTTGTCTGCCCAGTGACTCTAGCTTCTTTGCTAAATGACTAACATGAATTTTTTGACAAAATAGCTGTTTATGTGCTTTATGAAGGCTGAAAAACAGCGTCGATTTGTTTGGAGCCATGTCTGAGTCTACTAGATTCTTTCAGAGGTGCACCCAGCTCTGTGAGTTCTTCAACTCTTCCAGAAACTAAACCTGGATGATGGAAGCTTTCAGTGGGGCTTCATGACTGAGTCGAGCCCAATTTAATGAACTGTTGTTGGTGTCGGCAGGAGGATTTTCCCCTCGGAACACCAACAACAGGGGCTACGTCATAATCATGCCTTCTACAAGAGAAAGCTCCTGATTCGTTAACGTGGCATGAATGTATTTTCCAGATTTTTCTGATACATCTCAATTGTGCAAAATACTTAACTCGCACCGCTTCGTTCATCAAATGCATCATTCGTGATGCCTCATTCGCGCGTATCGCGCCGCAGGATGTCTGTTCGCGTTAACTTAACGTTGACTAGTCTTTGCATTGACTTAACATGTAAATCACTCCTGCTTGACGCTTCTTCCAAGTCTGGTGTGAACGCAGCATTATACTTTTGCTCCTGCAAAGTTCCTTGATTATTACGCCAGAATGAGAGTGTAATACTTAGCCATATCAGGCTACAAAATAGCAGCTTTTCGTCTAAGTACAAGATGTAACTACAGAAGAGTCAAGCTTTCAATAAGAAAATTCTCAAAACTCTTTGGTCATTTTTTGAACGAGATGCTAATGGTCTAATTCGATTAAATTATCTATGCTACGCTAAACTAATAGTGCTCCTGTCAGACCCTGAAATTGACTGAATGTTAAAACTCAACTGTTTAACTCTAGAGTAGCAAAACTTCTGTATCTGCTTGTTAAGTCATGATGTATGGAATACTGTTTCTAGGTCCAAGCCGCTACTCGTTTGAATTGAAAATATTCGTTTATGACTTTTATTCATATCACGCATTAAAGGGAATATTATATAAAATCATGGTGTACACGACATTCTCTGGACTTGCTGCATCATAGACACCAATATTTGAACAATTTATAAATTTAAATGTGTATATATAATGCAAATGTGATGTGATGCAAATGTGATGTGATGTGAAGTTTTACAGCGCTTTGTAAACGTTTATTATTACCATTTGTTTAGTGTCCCCATACAGTTTGATAGAGTGATTGGACCCAGAAGGCGCTTCGTGTGACGTTAAACTTAACAAGCGGATTAAACTTAAGGCTGGTTTATACTTCAGCGTTGATTGATCGGCGTGATCCACAGTGCCTGCTTTGCACATACATAGTCGTGCATTTATACTTCTGCTTGCTGTTTGTGTTGCTCTGCAATAACACTTCAGAAAAGCTAGTTGGCAGTAGGTTATGTTATGTTCCTCTTTATTAAGTTTCTTCGCGGGTATTTTGTTTTTACTGAACGCTACAAGTAGCTAAAATTAGCTCATTCAGAGGAGGGAACCGGCGGACGTGCAACAACGTACATGAGCGCTTGACACAGAAGTAGAATCAGCCTTTAGATCTGCTTCACAATAGGCAAGAAAATATCTGTCACTGGTTCCATTTTACTCCTACTTTTAATTTGATTTGACCACATCGTTTAAATCCTGGGCTTCACATAAAGTACCAAAAGTAAAACTGTTTAAAAGGAAGATGAATATTTTGACATGCGTATGCTTCACAATATTGATGAAAAGTTTCATCACTACTTTAATAGGATTTGATATTGCAGCCTAAATGACGTGTTGAAGAAAAGGAACCAAAGTATAAATACATTTAAAAGGATGAGTGGGACATGTGAGGAGATGCTAATTGCTTGCTTTAAGTCTCTAGCTGCAGTTTGCCAAAGTTTTAGGCTTACTAAATCTCTTAAACTACAACTTTCTTCCCTACGTCCCAATTTGTCCTGCTGTGTGTTTTGGCTGGCAGGGAATTGTGGCTTTCAGTGCGCATAGAAGAAACGAGCGCATGTAATTCCATAGTAGAGGAAAAGCTGTCTAAATCCTAAATCCTAACTATGTCTAAATAGTTAGTATATTATATCTATGCTGCCAAAGCAAGCACAGATTAAAGAGCCGTGAATGACAGGTGCTGAAAGAGCGTGAATGAAAGAGGAAGCTGAAAAAATGTGATGACTTAAGAACTTCATTTTTGTTTGTTGATGGATTCGCTTTGATGTTACACCAAGGAAAGTTGCTTTATCTGGACACACATCATTTGACAGGGTTCAAGTTTCCATCTTCCATAAATAACTGACAATAATATAACTAATTAAATGTACTTGATGTATCATCTTTTACTGTAGCACATTGTTATTGAATGTAGTAAATTATTATAACAATTGTGAAATATTTCACAACCATTGTAGTATAAAGTTGGTTACTTAATGTTTCGCTTCAGTAGCTCAAACAGCATTGGTTGAATTCCCATTGCATCAGATGCAAAAATGTAAACATAAATGTGTTGGATTATTAGTAACATCAGCTTGGTGCAGTTATTTTCATGCTTTCCCTCAAACTTTTACTGCAGCCATTTTACAATACAAGGTAGCATTTTATTTTTGGCATCTTCTCCGCTAAGTGAGGAGGAATTTGAGAAGGAATAGCACAGTTACAAGGAGCGGAGTACGACCCAGAGCACTGAGGAAATAGGGGAATGATTGTCACTAAGGGAGGGACGAACCAGGGAAAAAGGACGGAGGGAGGGAGCGCTGGGGAAATGTGTTTTCGATTAGTAGGAGCACAACGGCTCTAGTTTGACCGCTGTACTGTTAGATTTCCAAGTGAGTGTTGGAGGGAGACTGAATGAGTGAGAGGCTGAAAAGAGTGACAGAACAAGGTGAAAGGGTAGGTCGGGCAGAGAACAGGAGAGGTGTGATTTTTGGATTGCGGTGTGTGAAACGTGAAGGGGCGAATGGAAGAGAAAGGGCGTGTTTAAATGAAATGGGGTGAGTAATTATAGTAAACAGAGAAGTCGGAGTAGAGGGAAGGAAGGCAGGACTCCAAGTTCTGGAGCGGAGTTTATAGTTGTAGTGATTTCACAGAAAACGACTCTCTCAATATAAAAGACCACCACTAATGAAACAACACTGCGTAAAATGGTTCTCCGAGCTTTTTCTTGTGCCAAGCGCTAAACGGCCGTAACCATACATGTAGCTTTCCAATGACCTAGGCATTCTTAATAGACTTGTGTAATATTTAAACCTTCGCTCTCAATGGGGGTTAAAGAAACTGTCCACTTCTGTCTGCTCTTTTCCTATTTTTTTTCTCTGCCTTTCATTCACTCACTGTGCTTTTCTGACTGGCAGTCATAAAAAGGGCTCGGAAAGGTGACTGGATCCTCTGTCTCCCAGAGGACCCTTTATGCTGAGGTCACTACTCGGACTCGCCTCTCAATGACTTGACCCTTAGAAAGCACCTGTGGCCGGCATGGTACTAAATTACTCAGTGGCCTTTTGTTTTGGAGGTGTGTAGGGCATAAGGTTACTTTTGTTAAGCCCCCCAGTAGTTATTTTGTAGATTCCTGAAAAGTTTATGTTCTCTGCCTTTTATAATCCTGCTCAATTTATTAGAAACGATCTTACACGGGCTTGTAAAAAGGAACTGTTTATTGTTTGTGAACTTTACTGCTTGGAATCTTTTTAAAAGAATAACTTATCCTTCTGTCCTGATAATTGATAGTTCTGTGTTAAAATGCAAACTATTATACATTTTAAAAGTATTTCCTTAATACCAATATTTTTTTCACAAAGTGAAGTTTCGCCACGATGTGTTATATAGGACCAGAGCTGAATTCCCCAAACTGAAACAAAACAAAACAGTACAGGTAGTTAACACACCTTCTTAAAATGAAACATTGAGTGTTTACATATAACAAAAATCTGATAACTATCAAAATTGGCACATAAAAACCTAGCACAGGAAAATCTTATCTCCAGACATGATGAAAATATAAACATACACTGGCAAGTTAAGTATTTGAATACTGTTAAATGTGCAAGTCAGCTTCTGATGGCTGTGTAGTGTATCATTCCAAATCATTCATATTCGGAAGTCTTAAGTATTTCTGTATTGTTTGGATATGTCAGTGATCCAGCTTGGACATAACCTACAATTTTAGAGTCGTATTTGTGGTGGTAGTGATCCATGTTTGTTAAGCCATTCTGTGTTAATAATTAAAACAGAGGTTAAGGCTGTCTTGAAAGTGTGGCTAACACCCTTTCTCTCCATTTTTATCTCTGCAGTTTGAAGGTGAGAGGGCTGGGCATTTGGGAAGGGACGACACTGCTTCAACCCAACAAGGATATCTTTTCCAACCTCTGTTTTAACCCCCCTTCCCCTTCCCCTCAATTTCACTCTCTTCTTCAAACCTGATATCTACACAGACCTCCAGTACCTACCTATAAGTGCGAGTGAGAACATCCTGTCCCACTCAAGCCCCCCTTGTTCCCCAAATCACAAATGGATCAGAGGACACAGGGGGGGCCTTCTACGCCGCCCCCACTCCCTGCCAATGCCCCCCCAGCAGAACGTGAGAAAGAAGGTGTAGGAGGAAAGAAGGACGATGAAGAAGAGAAAAAGAAACGGGAGAAACCAAGAGATGGGGCACAGAATGAAACTAGTGGTGCTGAAAGTGGGACTGGTGACCAGCCGCAACAACCCACACAGTTTTCGGTCAAAGAGACCAGCTACTCTGAGGGTAACGTTAAGCTCAAAATAGGCCTGCAGGCCAAACGCATGAAGAAACCTCCTAAGATCCTGGAGAACTATGTCTGCCGGCCAGCCTTCCGAGCCACTGTAAGGCATAGTGGCGGTAGAGGTGGAGGACGTGCTAATCGTGGGGCTGGAGCCAGTGATGCAAATAGCAACTCTACTAGCACAAGTAATGGAAAGGAAGGGGAGAAAAAGCCCTCTGTCAACCGAGGAGCACCTCAGTCAGCTGCTGCTCCTGCTGCTACTACTCCCTCACCCTCTCTTCCTCCTCCAGCTTCCATCAACACTGTCACTCCTGTGAATGGAAGTGCTCCAGCAAAAAGGGTAATGCTGTTTAACATCTCTTGCTGCATGTCTTAGATGTCTAATAAATTGTAGTTTTATAAAGAGACTAGTTGAAATGACAAAACAAGCATCCACTACAATAAACCCACAGCGGCGTGATCAGAACAGATAAACAAGCTTTTTAAATCTTGTCACATTTTCTTTCGCACTCTTTTGTCTTTCAGCTAAGCATTTAAACACTTTTATTTTCCTTTTTTTAAAAATTTTATTTATTATTTATTTTTTTACTTTTGCTGTCTTGTCATACCCATTCTGATGTTTACTCTTAGATTTTATATTTATGTGTGCTAACTCTGTCCCAATGTCTTGATTTCCCCCCTACTTTGTCATGTGTCTTATCCTTCTCCCACATTTCTCAGTTGTCTTTTTGTTATAATACATTTTTAAGGTAAAAATGTTATGATGATTTGATAATCAATTTGTTAACTTGAATTTATAAACATGAAATGATTAAATTTATCAGGTTTCATGAATGTGCATATTATTTTGAATGAAATGGATGACCAACGTTACTGTGATTTATTAATTTTTTTTATTTTTTATGTTTTTATAGGGTCCTCCAAAACTTGCCTGCAAATCAGAGGGAAAGGCTGATGTAAAATTTGTTGCTTCTTCAGAGAAACCCCTTAATCTCCATCGGCCCATGACAGAAAGCAAATCACACTCCTCTGGAAAGAAAAACCATGTTCCACAAACAAACTCTGCCCCTGCCCCATCTCCACCAGCAGTGCCCTCAGCTGCCACATCGCAACAGGACCCTAAAATAGATGGAATCTTAAAAACGCCTCAATGCAATTTTTTGGAGGGGCAGAAGGAACAAGAAAGAGGAATTTCATCTTGGGGTACTCCTACAGTAACTGAAAAACTTGCTCAGCTCATAGCTACATGCCCACCTTCAAAGTGCCCTAAGCCAAAAGCCCGGAAGGTATCGCCAGCTCCAGCACACAGTAGCTCACCTCCATTAATTTCTAATCTGCAGCGCCCTGAACGGGCAATGGCTAATAGGAACACCTATTCCAGGGCGGTTCACCTTGCCCCACCACCACCTGTATCACGGCCCCCAGGTCGCCCATATGGGTCTAAAAACAAAGACAGTATCCTTGAGAAATTTTCTGGAACTTCTAAAAAAGAGGAATCAGATGGACTTTCAAAAGGGGCCTCCGGTAGCAGCAGCAGCACAACCACCACCATCACTAGTTCTGCACTGTCTCAAAACAGCAGTCGCTTGACGACAACAGCATCCACAAATGAAAGCACTGACAACAACAACATAGATGGAATGAAATCTCAGTCTCGTCTTGGGCATTGCCCATCTCATTCTTCATCCACAGCAGCTTCACCACCATTTTCTTCTTCATCCTCCTTAGAGAGAATAGGAAGTACAAGCTGTCACATAGGTTTGCCAGGCTCACGCCCTAAAGCAAGCCCCTCTCGAATAGAGGATTTTAGTGAGAAAGACAAAGAGCGTGACCGGGAAAAGGACACAGACAGTGCAAGAGATTTAAGTAAGGGTATCACTCCAGCTATAACTGGGAAACAAGATGCAAAAGAAAGGTGTTCTTTATCAGCTCCTCGAAATGACAGGGGTAAGAGCTCAAGCCCAGTCAAACGTAGTCCCAATCAGGAAAGTCGTGTTAGTGGGGTTCCAAGTCCTGCTGAGTCCACCAAATGCACTATTTCTCCTTCATACCCTTCTGGTGCCAGCAGGAGCCCACCACCGCTATGCGATGACACTGGGGCTATTTCTCCTGCATCACCATCTGAGCAGGATTCAAAACCTCTTAAGAAGCGACGAGGACGACGACCTCGTTGGACAAAGGCAGTGAGTCGCACCCACAAGTCTTTACATGAGTCTCCTAACCATCAGCAAATCCCCACACCAATGCCATCAGGGCTTTCTTTCTCATCCCCTATTCGGGAGTCTGTGGAACAGCCTCTCAGTGACAGTTACACATCCCCAGAGGATTCTGATATTTTCGATACTTCGCCCAAGAAGAGAGGACGTCCAAAGACCAAAATGCCACGATTAGATGCACCAGCACATGGCTGCACCCCAAACAAGTTGGCACCCTCAAAATCCTTCTCCAGTCTGCTCAAGTCTAAGGAAGAGCAGGACCCCCCTGTTTTGCACCCTGAAGTGGATTTTAATCCACCTAAAATGATGGCAAGAAAGCGAGGGCGACCTAAGCGCTCCCCTCCAACTCTTCCTCAAGAAACCCAGCCCCCAACTCTTGCTCCTGAGTCAGGGGAAGCTTCAGTTGGGGAAAACCTTTTCGTAATAAGGGCAATGGGCAGCTCATTATGAAGACGATCATAGGCAAAATCAATAAAATGAAGACAGTAAAACGGAAGAGGCTCCTCAGCCAAATACTGCTTGGGCCAAAACCAGCAGATGAGCAGGAGTGCTCAAGAAGCAGTGGGCCAACAGGGTCTCCAGTTGCTACTAAACCACAGTCCCTGACATCACTTGCTGCTACATTTGGGGGCAAATTAGGGCCCCAAATTAATGTGAGCAAAAAGGGGACAATATATATGGGTAAAAGAAGGGGTCGCAAGCCAAAAACATCAACTAATCCCTCCCCAGGTGCCCCTACACCCCCTCCCGAGCCTTTCTTATCACCAAACACTTCATCCCCACATCATCACCAGGCGCAGGCTTTACAAAACCAACCACACCAGTTGCCTCCGTCTGAGGTGTTCCCTTCGCCATCACTATCACAGTCAAGTGGGGGCCAAAGCCCCATTAGTGATGCTAGCTTTGTTGAGCCTGGCTCAGTGCATTTCTCATCTCTCCCACACTGCAGCCATTCCCATCAGGTCCACCACTCATTCTCATTTCCTCCGCCTACTTTTTCAGCCCCCTCTGCTCGATCTGTAGCAAGTGCTGCAACATCCACTGCACACCCATCTCAGAAGAAGTCCTCTTGCCGGGGTTACCATCATCACCATCACCATTACCGGCAGCACTATCATTATCGAAAATTTTCTCCTCCAAGGCCACTATTGCCAACGTCTCCAGCTCCTTTGAGTGAGCTGAAAGAAGCCACACCTTCTCCAGTCAGTGAATCACACAGTGAAGAGACTGTACCCAGTGACAGTGGCATTGGAACAGACAACAATAGCACCTCTGACCGTGGGGAAAAAGCTGGAAGTGCCAGTGGCTTACCTGGTGTGGGGGTCTCACAGGGTATGGCAGGTGGACTCTTAATGCCTGGAGTCATAGGTCCAGGTATTGGAACAGGAATTGGACTTTCTTCAAGAGGTCGGAGGAGGCACTCATCTTCAGTTCTTCTAGAACATCCCTCACCTACACCCTCACCACTTGGAGTGAGAGCATCACCTGACCCAAGAAGACCGCACCCAGCTGCCCCATCTTCTGCTTTGGTTGGACATAAAGAGAAGCACAAGCATAAGTGCAAGCGTCGTGGACATGGCTGCCCTAGCTATGACAAACTAAAAAGGCAAAAGCGTAAACGCAAGAAGAAGTACCTGCAGTTACGGTCACGCCGACAAGATCCAGATTTTTTGGCTGATTTGGATGAGATATGTGTACAGCTCAGTGATATACGAATTTCTCATCGAACACCTACACTTCGTTTGGGCAGCAGCATAGGTTTGGGTGCCGGGGCTGGTCCTGGCCGTGGGTCTGGCTTGGGAAGTACCAGACCTAGCAGCAGCCTTGGAGGCGGAACCAATCCACCACCCCATCACTATCTGCATAGAGATCTATTACCCACAATATTCAGGATAAATTTTAGTGGGTATTATTCACCCCACCCAGCCTACCCATGTGATTCACTTCATTACGTTCGTAAGCCAGATCTTAAAAAGAAAAGAGGGCGACCACCTAAGCTTCGGGAATCTATATCAGAAGTACCTTTTGTACCTGGTTTAGGCTTTCCCCTCTCCAGTGGAGGTTTCTATCACCCATCTTATGGTGTCCCATACTCTTCTACCCCACTGGGACTTGGCTACTATCGTGGTTATACCCCACCAAGTGCCCTGTACCCCCATCCCCATCACCAGGCTCCCCACTCTGGCCCATCCCACCATGTTCATTCACCATCTTTTCCTCCACCTCCACCCCCTTCTTATGTGCATCATCATCACCCATCCCACCTGCTTCTTAACCCCTCCAAATTTCACAAGAAGAAACATAAGCTACTTAGGCAAGAATATTTAGGTGGTGGTCGTTCATCCATGCTCTATCCTGCCATGTCGTCTGAGCTGTCATTTGGCTGGCACCACAAACACAAGCATAGGCACAAACATCGTGATCGTTGTGGAGAAGAGGAGGGTGATGATGGTGGTGGAGTTCTAGGTGGTATAGGAGGCAGAGGTGTTGGAGGTGAGGGCTTGGGGGCTGGAAGAGGGGAAAGAGGGAGTGTAGAGTCCCTGCAGCACTGCCGGTTTGGACGAGATGGCTCTGCTGACTCCCGAACTAACAAACAGTCAGCTTCTGCCAACTCCCCTTCCTCTTCCTCCTCTTCCTCTGCAGAAAGGTACAAGCGAAAAGAGGCCTCAATGTCTTGTCTTGGGCCCTCACGACTGTCTTTGGGCACTGCAAGTCGGGGACATCATCCTGTTGACTCCTGGTTCAGAATGGGAAGTTCTGATACTGATTACTCCAAACTCTCTAGAAACCAGTCTTTCTCAGGGTCTGGTGCATTCTCTGAAGGACATGTGCAAAATCCAGTGGATTGCTCAGAGAGTGACGAGGAAGATGCTGCTTCCCCCATTGAAGAGCCAGAGATCAGCCATCACACAAACCTGTTTGCATCTGCACTATCACGGACCTCCCTCAAAGGGAGTCGCAGCAAAAAAGGTGGACCATTAGAGAGTCCCAGCCTTTCACGGTTGGACAGGACGGTTAGAAGGGATCGTTCAACATCTTCAGAGAAGAGAGAAATTGGTGAGTGGGAAATTAGCTTTTTTACATTGTCAAATAAACAAATGCAAATCTGTACTTGAGCTTCATCTGGTGAACCAGTTAGTTTGACAGTGAAATGTAGTCACTCTCCAAAAATAATTTTACCTTGATGTCTTCTTTTTTGTGTTAAAAATTTAATAATGTTTTCTTGCTTTAGTGCATGTCACAGTTTAATGATAAGTACTTCCTCTCAGTGTCTCTTATTGATTTAATAGTTTTACAGTCTTCATTTCAAAATTGCTTTACATGACTTCTCATAACCTAAAGTGGATACAAGAATGGTCAGAACTGCAGCTTGTCTTTAAAAGTCTCAAAAAACACAATACCAAATATTCTGAATGGCTAGTTGAAGTATCATTTCCTTGCGCTTTAGCTGCAGGGAATTTCCACATAGGTACCTTGCATAATCGAGCATTTTATGGATAAATGCCCTTATACTTATTCATGCACAAACCAGTTCAAATGTAACATTACTGAACCAGGTGTAATAGAGCAGTTTTCATAACAATGCAGACTCTCGGGATGGATGGACAGTGTGTTTGTGTATATGTGCTCGTGCATAGAGGGTCCCTAGTGAGACGGCAAAGTGTAGTATGTAATCCAGGATTAGAGCTCAAGACATGAGGTCATCCAACGGCCATTGACTGCACCATTAATTCACTGTAGCAGCAAGAGGAGGCAACTGATGAGAAGTAAAGGAGGAGGATTAAGTGCTGGAGGAAAATGGAACTTGGGAGAAAAACAAGAATAAGACCAAAGTCATGAATAAGATGTGATTGGAAGGAAGAGTTAGTTGATGAATTGGAACCCAAATATAGTAAATGGTGCTTTCGAGGCAGGCATTATTAAGCGATTTCAGCAAAGCTAAAGTAAGTGTTCAAGACATGCAACTCGTCTTCCAAGATGTAATTGTGAAAAATAAAAGTAAAGATGTGAAAGGAAGAGTATGACTGATGAATAGATAAGATGAATCGAAAATAATAGACTAGACTGTGTTGAAAGTGAGTTAGACTGAGAGTAAGTTAATTAAACAGATAATGAGGGATAGAGGGAACAGAGTTAATGAGGCTCTGCACAAATGAATGCATGTAGCTGCTTTTTGCTGAGTCTGTGAGATGATTATTTTCTGCTACATCAGAATTTGGCCATTAGGAGATGAGGAGAGAAATTGGATTATAGTTGGTTAAGAAGAGATACTCAAGTGTTTTTTTACATGCTAATGCAACTTGTTCTCTATAAAGGTCTAGCCTTTATTTTTGAATGTAATTTTTGCTAATTGTTTTCATTATAATTGTCTCTAAATAATAACATGGGGATAAATTTGCCTTTTGACCATTTGATTATGCTAACAGGGTTGGTGGGATATTGGTTGATGTCACATTACTTTTTTGTTGCTCTTCTAAATTGTGTAATTGTAAATAATATTTCTGCACTTCAACTCTTTTGTTTTAATCTCATAGGGAATGCATCTAGCTTGCAGAACAGAGTTGGCCAATCCAGTGTTCCTGATGTTTCTGAGGGTCTCCATCATCGACACCACCATCACCACCACCCTCCTCTATCCCTGTCACACTCTGCCTCTTGCCTGCCTCACTGCACTCTGGACCAGCCTGGAAACACAGCACCACTCCGGCCCTCCAGCCGCCAGGCTAGTCCGTCCACATGCTCCTCCCAGCCTGCATGCTGCATTGATTCCCCAACTTCACATCTCTCCCACCGGCCCCCTCCCAAAAACAACCTGCTCCATGTCAACAAGATCCTCCGTGCAAAGAAGCTCCAGAGGCAAGCACGTACAGGGAACAACATGGTGAAAAAACGGGGTCCAGGGCGTCCCCGCAAGAACCCGCTGCCCTCACCTCCTGCAACACCCCCACCACAGACTTCTGAACAAGACAACCACCCGTTACCTGAAAGGCACAGAGCAAGTGCACTCTGGGAGGCAGATACTGTAGTTGATGCCATTGAGGCTGTAGTGCAGAACCAGCGCAAAAAGGGACGCAAGCGGAAGCACTGGGAAAGGGAGACTGAAGGAGGTGATGAAGAAGAGGATGATCCGGAGGAGGAAAGACAAGTGGAGGACGAAGAAGAAGAAGACGAAGAACAAGAACAACAGTCAGCTGCTAGAGAAGACGATGTGATGTCGAGAGTTAGAACAGAAGGAGGCAGGCAATGGTT
This sequence comes from Danio aesculapii, assembly GCF_903798145.1. Lineage (NCBI taxonomy): Eukaryota > Metazoa > Chordata > Actinopteri > Cypriniformes > Danionidae > Danio > Danio aesculapii. Next base: position 11,044,061 of record NC_079453.1, read on the forward strand.
GACTCAGGAAGAAGTGCACTGTTTTCGCAGGTATGCAGAACACGTCTGAATTTTCTTTTGGAGATCTACAATGACTGACTCTTGGCTGCTAAGTCAATTGATTTTATGGCCACAAAATTGTTCTTCTAATAATAAATAATGTTTGCAGTGCACTGGAGGGAAAACCTGATGGCTCCCTAGAGCACCCAGGCCCTGCTACTTCGGAACCAACCCCAAACCTATCAGTGACCAGCCAACGTGAGAAGAGAGTTGCTAGACCACCCAAAAAGAAGTTTCAAAAGGCGGGACTTTACTCTGATGTGTACAAGACTGATGAGTAAGTATTAACATGTTCAGTAGGCTTGTCTTGTTATCTAATCTTCAAATCTTTGGTAAATAAATGTAACCTCTCTCCATTTCCCCTTCAGTCCTCGCAGTCAGCTGCTACAGCTAAAGAAAGAGAAGCTAGAATACACTCCAGGTGAACATGACTATGGCCTTCTTCCTGCTCCCATTCATGTTGGTGAGTTTCTCCTTTATGCCTAACATTTTAGTCTACAAATTTTAACTTGCCCACTTGAATCAGCACAATATCTGGTTGTAGTTTGCTTGAAAGTTGGAGTTACGATCTAGTTTCAGCCTATCCACACCACATCATCAGTCTCTTACAAACATGGACAATTAGCAGATTACTCCACCTGATTTCTTGGAAATTCTGCAACCCAGCAAGAGATGATTCAGCATGTTCAGTTGGTGAAAGCCAGACACTGACAGGGAAAAAACCTGACAAAGTGTCTGTTTCTGTGTCACTGTCTGTTGTGTGGTGTGAATTGATATTTAAAGCACTATCGTTTCAACAAATAAAACTTGACTTGAGTGTGCAGTGTCGTTCTTAGCCAGTTCATTATGTAAGGCCTCATGGGCAATCAGGCTGATTAGTTATGGTTTATGAGTTATGAGGTGATTAGTTGATTCAATACTGGAATGGCGCAGCCTGAAGTTAAAGGACAAAGAGATTGAATTAATAACTGCAATTTGTCTTCGGTGTTTGTCCAGGGAAATACTTGAGACAGAAACGCATTGATTTCCAGCTGCCTTACGACATCCTGTGGCTTTGGAAACATGATCAGGTAGCCACTTACAACCACATCTTTACCTGAGTTGGCAACTGCATTTGTCATTGTCATGTTTTTCACTTTAAAAATCATTTTATTGAGCAGTGTTTTTGTCTTGGTTTCCAAAAAAATATTAAGTAAAAAAAAAAAGTAAACACTTTTCTTTCTTTTTTCAAAGAATACATTGCATTAAGTTAATGTTTCTTACCGCATTGAAAGGGGTAAACAGAATTGGCAGACATTGTTTTGCAAGTAGAAGTTTATAAAAAAATCTGCAGATGTATGCAGAAAGTTTTTGGGTGTAGTGTAACTAAAATTCAATTAAAAATTTTGACTTTAAAATTAATAAATTAAAATGAATTAAAATTGCAAATCAAATTAGATCTATTTGTTTGGTAAACAAAAAAGTCTTGCATATAATATAAAAATAAAATACAGAAAATATTACTTTACAGACTGTATTGTAAATAAATCAAAATATTTCATTCATTCATTTGCCTTCGGCTTTGTTCCAGCTGTTCCAGCATATATTTTATGCAGCATATGCCCTTCCAGCCGCAACCCAGTACTGGGAAACACCCATACACTTTCGCATTCACACACACACACTTATACACTACGGCTTATTTTATTTACCCAATTCACCTATAGCACATGTCTTTGCGAATACGGGGAGAACATGCAAACTCCACACTTGAACTCCAGACTCGACTGTGAGGCGATACCATGCCGCCTCAACCTTCGGACATTAGTTATTAAAATTACTGAAATTCATATAATAACTTATATTTACACAAGTAAATAGACTCAGTGATGGGCTAAAAATCTGCGGATTTCTGCACGTGCAGATTCCGTTTGGGCCTACCCATTGCCAAGTTTTTTTTTGTTCTGTTAAAAAGTTTTAAAAATGTATTGCTTGGTATTGATGCAAATATTTGACAAAAGGGTTAAAAAAATAAAATACACAAATTCAGGATGTAATTGCTGAAATCAAGCTGTAATGTCTAAAATTATATTAGTAGTTTAATGCTTGTTATTGCTAAAAACTTGATACTAAAAGGTGCATTTTTGTTTTATAGCTCTACAAGAGACCTGATGTGCCTCTCTACAAGAAGATCAGATCCAGTAAGGATATTTTCACTATTTATGACTAGTGCCTAAGAACCCAGCAGTGCTGTAGAGCACAATATGCATGTGTTTCCATAAATATGTTTTGATTTGACAGAGCCGGGACTTGATGATTCCTTCTTGACTTTGCTGCTCTGGTTTTTCGCACCTTATTAATGCATAAATATGCTTGCAGATGTTCAAGAGTGCTGTGTTTATATTTTCCCTCTTAGATGTCTATGTGGATGTGAAGCCTCTTTCTGGCTATGAAGCCACTACCTGTAACTGCAGGTCGCCTGACGACTCTAGCGAAAAGGGCTGTCAAGATGATTGTCTAAACAGGTAACATGATCAAAGATCTTCATTTTGGATTTTAGGCCTTGTCCACAAGGAGATGTGTTTAAATATATGCGCCAGCATTATCTATCATATTGGCATTTCATCCATATGGATTTGGTATTAAAAAACACTTTTTTTAACTGGGTCCTAGAGTGGATAGAATCAAACATGTCAACCTTCTTGCATTTTAGTTATTACAGCCAATATGCATATTCTGAGAAATGATGATGTCATCAGCCAATGTCTGTTTCATTTATGCGGATGCAGAAGGCTTCTCTATTGCTTGTGTATCTCTGTTGCAGAATTATAGCACGGCATACTGGTCAGTTCTAAAAAAACGAAGTGCAGTCACTACCTTTTCCTTCACTTTAGAAAAGAGCAGTGTACTGCACTTTTTAATGTTGCTGGCAACCACTGTATCAATGATCTTGATACTGGAGGGTGTGACATGAGTTGATTTTTTTTAAGTTGCATGTGCTCAGAGTGTGTCAAAAACATGAGGCACAGCAGATGCTTAGAAAACAATTAAATAATGGTGCTTATGACAGCAAGAACACTTTGGCTACGTCCGAAATTGCCTACTACTCAGTAGGTAGAACATTTGAATTTACTACTCGAACGTTACAAATGTATGTTCTTTATAGTATGAATGCGAGTAATATGAATGGAACTTGAATGTACTACATCCACTATTTTGTCACGATTACATGACCCATCTGCGTCAGTTGCGTCGATTCACTCCCATTCTCGAATTCTCTTGCATGGCATCATGGGATAGCGTAGCTTCATTTAATGCGCACTTCAGAATCTCCCTGGAAGTAGTAGGTCATCTGGGTAGTTCTCGCATACGTTTTTTCGGATTCTATCAATTCAGACATACTACTCGGCTCGCATACTGTTTTTAGCGTACTATATAGTATGGAAGTAAGTGATTTCAAACTCAGCATTGGTTAGTCGGGGCCTTAGAGCACCACATACTGGTCTGAAATGTATATTACATTGTTTTAGTTGGTTTCAGTAATTTTAGTGTGTACACATATATTTTTTAATACCCAATTTCTGTTTACAGAGTTTTCTTTTTAGAATAAGGCAAAAAAATCAGATAGGTGTGGATGGAGTCGTAGTATGTTTCCTTCACCTGTACTTAACCATGAGTGCAATTATAGCTCAATCAAGTGGATCACTTTGGTTTCATGTATGTCTGTCTCAGGATGATTTTTGCAGAGTGCGCTCCAAGTACATGTCCGTGTTCCGATCAGTGCGATAACCAGCGGATTCAGAAGCATGAGTGGGTTCAGTGCCTCGAGCGCTTCCGGGCTGAGGGAAAGGGCTGGGGCATCCGGACCAAGCAGCCCCTGCGTGCTGGCCAATTTATCATCGAATATTTGGGAGAGGTGGTCAGCGAACAGGAGTTCAGGTTAGACAAATTTTGGCTTTAAACTTGTAAAAACACTTTTCCACCAACATGTTTCAAGTCAAGTTTTTAGGCCAGTCCCTGTTCTCAGACTTTTCCTTGCTTTTTTCCACATAGAAGCATGTTCTGGGGATCTGTTTTGAACCGACAGATCAATTAAATTTTGGCCTTAAAAATGTACTGGTCTTAAATGGAACCAAGGAACAACTTATGATAAAAATGTTGCTGTCTGTGATGGCCTTATTGATGATCAAATGATGTCATTTTTGCCATACATTATGATTATAATTCATATTTTTACTTTTAAATAAAATGTACTTTCTTCTATTTCAGTATTTTGTTTAAGTTAATTCTTGAACATTGTTCTTGTTCCTTGAAAATAGTTGTTGTTATTACATTATAACAAAAACTCTTATTATAAACATTCATGTCATAAATAATGTGTAATATGACTAGGTGGAGATCATAGACATTTCAAAACTAAAACACAGAACATGAAATGACTACAATTATTGTCATTAATTAAAACTATGCAAAATGAGAGAAAAATAGAATCATCTAAAAAGGGTAGAATTAGGTTGCATTAATGTTTATATATTCAACCTACCCGAATCAGTACAAAAACATAACATTACAAACCACAGGAGAGGGCAAGTTCAGCAGGATAGCACTCTTTCTCATACTTCAGCCTCCACATCAAAGTTCCTGAAAGCAAAGGTCAAGGTGCTGCAGGATTGGCCAGCCCAGTCACCAGATATATGAACCTTATTGAGGTATGATGGTAAAATGGAGAAGACATTGAAGATGAATCCAAAGAATCTTGATGAACTGCAAGTAGACTTTCTTTGCCAATTCAGAAGACTTTATTAATAAGTTATTTAAGGCATTGCAGAGATGTATGGCTGTATTTGCCTTTCAAATAAGCCACTTCTGATACCAAACGATCAACTAGAAGTTATTATTTGTTGTTCCTAAAACTTGGATAGCGACATTTGTCAGGTAGTGTATGCACCTAAACACATTTCTGCTTTTGATAATGTAACCAATGTGATTTTTATGGTGAAAAATGGCTATACAGTTGAATATATAATAATTGTATTATTGTATATTTTTTAATTATTTAAAAAACTGTTTTTATTCAGAAAATATTTGAAGGGAAGTGTTTAAAAATATTTTTTTTGGATGAATTTTGGAATATTTATCACAGATTAAATTGAAAGATCTAAAATGACTTCAGTGTTGTTGTTATTTGTATGTTTTTGGAAGAATGTATGATTTTTAAGAAACAGTTATGATTGTAGCCAATGCTGCTGATATGGCATTTAATCAAATAAAAAATAAAAATGTTTTTTTTTTAAAGAATAAAAAGATAGTTCATTAATTATTATAAACATAAAACAGCTACAATAATTCTATGAAATGTTTTATAATATTATATCATATTTCATATCAAATGATCAATTGATTGTGTCATATTTTCCAGAAAATACATTGCGTCTGACTGTAGGTTGCACCAAGTCAAAATTCCAATGTTGGGGGAAAATAAAAAGCAGATTGGTGTGTAAGTCACATTTTTTACTGAAATTATTGCAAATTGGCCACAAAACGCAATATTTACAGACATTGTTGACATGTATTTTTAGTTCCCCTCACTCCCAACAAATCCTGTAAATGTTACATATTTCATAAAAGGAGGAATTAAAAATGTAAATTATTTTTTACATTTTACACATTACCTAAATCAAAACTAAACCTAGTGAATTGTGGGAAATCCACTGTACAATACTCACAATCCTCTGTCATTCAGCATGTTCACGCTTTTCACACATTATGCTGGTTTGATTATATGAATACCTTGATTGTTCACAGTTTTGTAGAATTGTATCATGTGTTTTTTGTGTGTGTGTGTGTGTTTAGGAGTCGCATGATGGAGCAGTACTTCTCCCACAGCGGCCACTACTGCCTGAATCTGGACAGCGGCATGGTCATCGACAGCTACCGCATGGGCAACGAGGCTCGCTTTGTCAACCACAGCTGCGAGCCCAACTGTGAGATGCAGAAATGGTGAGTAAGAATGAGACCATGGATGAGTCACTCAATAAAATCCCATCAGCTTCTGATGAGTTCAGAAACCCAATGGTCATTTTTGTATGCTGAGTCACCATTGATGTGGACAACCACCAACACTGAGCATACAATGACTGTATTCTTTAGAAATTGCTGTATTACTAACAAGTTATAGTAATTTCGAAAGTAAGGTCTCACTTTAATCATTTACAGAAGATGTTAAAGGGGTAGCTTCATCTAAATATGAAAGATTTATCATCTTTCATCTCCCTCAATTTCTTCCAAACATGAGTTTTGTTCTTCGGTTGAACATAAAAAGATATTTTTTCTACTATAAATGTCAATGTCTATTAGTTTTTCATCATATTTTAAATTATATTTTTTTGTGTTCAACAGAGAAAAGAAACTATTATACTTAATTATAGTAAAGATCAGATCAGTTCTTCGAAAAACTTCATATATACATGTAGATATTACATTTTATGCATAGTTAACTGTTATACAATACACTTCAAAAATTGTAGAAGTGATACTACACTACCTGACTAAAGTCTTGTCGTCGATCCCAGTTGTAAGAGAAACAAGTAATAAATTGACTCGATGATCATTTGGAAAAGGGGCAGAAGGTAGATATTTTGATAAATCATCTGTTGTACTGCATCCCAACCATCACAAATACTGCAGAAGATATATTGGAACCCGCATGGAACCCAAGATTCTCACAGAAATCAGTCAAGTTTGGTGAAGGAAAAATCATGGTTTGGGGTTACATTCAGTATGGGGGCGTTCGAGAGATCTGCAGAGTGGATGACAACCTCAACAGCCTGAAGGAGGGAGGAGGAGGAGCCATTGAAGATGAAACCAAAGAATTTTGATGAACTCTGGGAGTCCATCAAGAACGCTTTTTTTGTTATTCCAGATGACTTTATTAATTAGTTATTTGAGTCATTGCAGAGATGTATGGATGCAGTCGTCCAAGCTCATGGGAGTCATACACAATATTAATTCTTCCATTGCACCATGACTTTATATTCTATACTGTACAATATTTCTGTTAAGTGACAAGACTTTTGTCTAAGCAAAGTCAGACCTTACTGTCCTAATTAAATATCAAGGCCTGATCATATTTTATTTTGGAAAAATAAGCGTAATCTAGAGGCCTTTGTCTTTCATATAAGCCACTTCTGATACCAAATGATCAACTAGAAGTCAAGTTATTATTTGTTGTTCCTAAAAGTTGGATGGGTGACAAGACTTTTGTCAGGTAGTGTATACACCTAAACACATTTCTGCTTTTGATAATGTAACCAATGTGATTTTTATGGTGAAAAAGGGCTATACAGTTGAATATAAGATTGGACTAAATGGTAAGTAAATTTTCATTGTTGGTTGAGCTATTCCTTCAAAACGTTTGTCAAACATTAATTTAATTTGTTAAACTATGAAGGATTGTATATTAGCAAAAGGATCGTGAACACAGGATCTAGGTTAACACTCACAAGTGTGTGTTGGCGCTCACACACAGTCTGCAAAGAAAATGCTATCTCTTTCATCTTTCGCACTGTTTTCTCTTTCGTGCACACATACGCGCATTAAATCCTGTGCTTGTAGGCTGGATGGTGGCAGATCATCCATCTTGTCACACAAGAGCGATTATCTGAAGCTTGTGTTTTAGGGTGGGGGACACAGCTGTGCTGCCCAGTGGTTAGCTGTTAGCACACACAGACACACACACACACACACACTTCTGTGCCAAAATGGCCTCATTCCACCTTATTGCATAATGCAAAACTCAGCCTAGTTGCTCAGTATCAAGTCCAAAGCTGTTGATTTTGGCCGACGTGACGATGGCTTGAGTTCATTACATTTTGAGGCTTGACACTCAAGACTCAATATAGCTACAAAAGGCTAGACACAAAAGGCTTTTAACATGGTAACACTGAAAAATTTGAATACATGTATTTAATAAGCATGCAAAAAATTAAGATAATAGGTAAGATTGTGGTAAAAAAAAAGTCTGCTTTAAATAAATATAGACTATAATTAAAGCTTTATTAACCGGTCATAGAAATGATTCTTGGTTTTCACAAAAATATTAAAAAGCACAACTGGATCTGTAACAAAACATTTTATACTTTAAAAGCTCAACTGTAGTGACGCATGATATTTGGAAAACACTGGTATCAATATTGTTTTCTGTGATGTACAGGAGGTTGGACAATGAAACTTAAAGCAAATGGTTTTTAGACCACAATCATTAGGGATTTTCTTTTATTGTAGATGTTGTCAATACAGCATCATTTCGTCTTGGGAATAATAGATACATTACACAGTGGCCAGAGGGATTTTGAGCCATTCTTCAAAAGTGGTCTACTCTGTTAAAAATTTTATCATCCTGATACACAGCACCACCTTCAGGCTACAATGTTTGAATCTTTGGGTGCACAAAGTCCTCCAAATAGTTTGGTAGTTCTTGGCAGTGACGCGCCTATCTAGCAAAAGTATTGGACCTGGGGAATGCCATGATACTGCAGCCCAAACCATCACCGATCCACGCTCATGCTTCACTCTGGGCATGCAATGCAACAGTCTGGGTGGTATGCTTCTTTGGGGCTTTTCCTCACTGTAAATCTCCTGGATGTGGGAAAGACAATGAACGTGGACTCATCAGAGAACAATACGTGTTTCACATTGTTCACAGTTCAAGATTTTTGCTACTGGAACCATTGAAACCGACGTTTGGCATTGGCACAAGTGATCAAAGGTCTGGCATGACCTCTCCGATGAGCAGTTTTGGTGAACACAAGAGAGTTTAGGGTGCACATTTAATTCTACTAATTAAACCTTCACACTCTGCTCTTACTATTGGAATGTGCAATCAATGGAGATTGGCCACCAGGCTGGTCAAATTTAGACATGAAACCTCCAACACTAAATTGGTCAATGTTTCAGTTTCATTGTCCAACCCCTGTATATTAAAATATAAAAAATAATTTCATCAGGTTTGCTCTAATCATAAAGAAATAATTATTTTAGAATGTTTGCGGTAATTAATGGGATTGCATATGCTTAAAATATAATAGATAAACTACAAGTGTAGATAAATACAATAAAATAATCACTATTACAAATGTTTGCATCACAGTATTGATGCTGAATTGATATATTGTACAGCTCTGTTTAACTGACGTAGACCATTAAGTCACGAATATGCCTGTTTTCCTCTCAGGTCGGTGAATGGAGTGTACCGAATTGGTCTGTTTGCTCTGAAAGACATCAACAGCGGAACTGAACTGACATATGACTACAACTTCCACTCCTTCAACACAGAGGAACAAGTATGTCGGTCACCCGTATCCCACATGTCAGGAACATGCCTGTCTGGAGCATGTACATACACATACACACACAGCTGTGTTTAATAGCGGACGCTTGTTCTTCATTCGTCCAAATCGGCGGTGCTGAATTCAACACTCATTGCCACTTGACTATTTCAGCCATTAAAGCATTAGCTCACATCTACAACGAACATTTTCTGATACTTTACTCATCCCTTTGTCACTCATCCCTTTGTCTTTCCTTTTTTTTTTTTGAGGAAAAAGTCTGCTTAAAATCTAATTTTACTATGATTATTTTGCTAGCTTACGTTATTCTTAAGGTTAATATTTTAAAAGTGATTTTTTTGTTTGTTTTGTTTTGGTAATCTTCAATGAAATTCTGCTCATTTGCTTCTGCATTTGGAGTGCCGGTTCTTCTGTTGTTCCGTTAACCTGAAGGCTTCCATAGCAATTGCATATTAATATTTAATGATAGTTTGCTACGAGGGAATGATGTGTATAAAAAAAGCCCCGCCCCCTACTCAATATTCCTTTTCAGTTGGAAGAACATCAGCACTTCTATAATAAGTCTCAGCAACTTCAAGTTCCTGCGGACTTTAAAGGACTTTCTTTTTCTATGTTGCTTAGTGGTTTGGTCTTCCAAACTGTGGTTATAATGCAATTTAAAATGGCTCTAAATGGTCTTAGGCAAGGAATAAGATTGTTACCTAGGGAAAGGTTAAGTCATTTTGGTAACTTGTTAGTTAAAGTATACATTTTTACTATTAACTAGTATCTTATTATCTGCCTATATTAAGATATTGACTGTTTATTAGTACTTGCAAACAACATATTCCTCATGATCTCTACTGCCTTAAAGGGTCATGAGACCCCCCTCTTTCAGTTCTACCTCAGAATTGTTTCAAAAAATGCTTCATGATGGGCGTGGAGCTCTGTGAGCAGAGTGAGGAGTGGGCGAGGCCGGCAGAGCAGGGGAAAAAGAAGGGCTTTTGTCAGTTGACTCACCTGCTCAAGATAATAAACAAATCCAATACAAATTGTGAGGAGACCCATGATTTCACAGTTTTTAAAGAAGTAAACAGTAAGTAATTTAATGCCGTTGCATATACAATAGACTGTTTGTAATTTCATACAATATATAACCACAATTTGTTATATCATTATAAAGATTGTCATGTTTATATAAACACTATAAATAAGGAGGACTTCTCTCCTCTTGAATCAACGGGTCTGAATGCAGACAGTGTGGATAGCAGTGCAGCAGGTCTCTTGCACTATCTATTCTAACCACTAGATTTTAAACATAAACTAACACAGCAGCATGGCGATTTGTCTGAATGGTAACAAACTCAACTGATAAAAGACAAAGTCTGCCATTCTCCAATCCACGTACAGCTCTCCTGACAAAAATGCTTGCTGCAGACAAACAGGTTGGCTGTATCGGCCCTGACAGCATAGTGGGAAAAGTCATGAAGCAAACTCCATGGATCATGGAAACAAACACATGCAAGCCTTCATGAACGGCTAAATACTGCAGCTAGATACCAGCTTGGCAGGTCTGTAGTCTGTCCATATTAGTCTGTCATCAGAATGCACATGCAGTCATGAATATTTAATAAGCAGGGTCTTCTCATAGGATAAAAAACTCAGCTATGAATAATAATAAGAAACCGACGTGTCATCAGCCCAGTAGCAGATGCGTGCCACGTCACCGATTTTGATCTCCCCCAATAATGATTTTAAACCCGGAAGATGAAATTAGCTGACAAAAGCTCCAAATTATCTATTTTTTCCCACAATTAAAGCTGGCAGGTGCCAACGTTGTCTTAAATGATGTTCAACACACACAAATCTGTTAAAATCTCAACAACAACAACAAAAAAAAAATACTCCAGGGTGTCTTGAATCTTTAATAACTATTAATAAACAGCAAATTAGTTTATTGAGGAAAGATTGAGTTGATTTTTTTTTTTAATACCCAAAAATTTTCCTTAGAGATAGAATAAAATATCTTTTTATCCACTAAAGCTGGTTAATGCAATTGTTTTGTGGTTTAAAAGTATTAAAAACAATTTTTAGTTTTTTTTGTGTAGAGTCCCTAGAATCTACATTGAAATCACTGAACACAGCAGAAGTCCACCATATTGGGAATACCTCCTGCACGTTTTCCTCAAAACCTTAATTAACATTTTTTATGGTAAGGGGGTCAGTAAATTATCAGGAAATTTTTATTTTGGAAGGGAACTAATCCTTTAAAGGTTTGGGTTACCAAATAGTGTTTTATATATAATATTTAATTTTTTTAACTGTTGCTGAATATTATTTCTAATTTATTTTTACATTAATAAACCTAAAATACGTTTTGCAGTTCTTTCTTTTTTTTATATACAAAATTTTGATGTTCTTGTTTGTGCTTGTTGCTGGACTGAAGCTCTATTAGATGTCCAACATATTTTTTCATGCTTGCCAAATGATAATGTTTTTCTGCTCTTGTTGCTATGCAGCAAGTCTGCAAGTGTGGCTCAGAGGGTTGCCGAGGCATCATTGGCGGCAAGAGCAAGCGAATCAATGGGCTGCCTGCTAAAGGGGCCGGATCTGGAGGAGGAGCCCGGAGACTAGGAAGACTGAAAGAGAAACGCAAGTCCAAACATTCACTGAAGAAGCGGGTATGAGATCGTTCATTCAGTTGAAATGCACTGTTTTGGCTGCAGTAGCTACAAGTACATTTTCTAATGCTTTATCATTTCTTTTTCTGTTGGAAGGAGGAAGAGTCCAGTGACAGCAGCAAATTTTACCAGCACCTTTTAATGAAGCCCATGTCAAACAGAGAGAGGTAGGATCTCATAAACTTTTAAAAAAATTTAATTTTATAATTTGGTTGTGATATCTAATAACATGTTTGGCTCTTGAAAAGCTCACATATGTAAATGTAATTTTGTGATATCTAGGAGGTGTTTTTGAACTTTGTGAAAAATGGGGATATTGAAAAATGGATGCTTTATTCGATTTTGTTTTTTTTAAATGATTACTATTTAATTTAAATATTTTCCCTAAACCTGTCTGGGGTAAGTTTTGGGTATTGGGGCTTGATTTATTATAAAACCTTGTAAAACGTAATGAAGACATGTTATACAAAATATAATTTTATAAGTGGCTGGTTTTAAATTGGATCAAATTTGGACACTTTTCAAGTCCAGTTTAATTTTGTACCAAAAACAGCTGAAATTTAGTTTTCATTCAATTTTTTTACTTTTTCCTATAATGACAGAATGCCTAACCAACTCCGTAGCCACACTATTAACAACACTGTAGCATTACAGCAGAGTAGTGGGCAGGTTTATAATAGTGTTCTTTATGTTCAAGTAAAGAAGGGGTTTGCAATTTGGGGTCCACAGGGAGTACATAAAAAAACCCCCAGTAATTAATAATAATTATAAATACATAAATGAATACTAAATATCTTAATATCATTAATGCTAAATATTTATTTAATCATAAATAAATATTCTGATCGATTAATTGTGCAGAATTTGATCAAAACAAATTATCGGTATGGAAAGAAACACTAGCTGTGCATATAGGTTATATGCACAGCTAGTGTTTCTTTCCATACCGATAAACTTACGGTGAACAATTAATGTGACTTTTTTTAAATTTTATATGGTTCCTTTTACAGCATTTTACAGCAAATATAATCAGTTAAATAGACTTAAGCTTTCATTTAGTTCTTGAAGCGTAAACCGAGATGAAAAGCCGTTTACATGCATGCGCCCATCAGAATCAGCAGGCTAGCGCAGAAACACCATTGAAAATACTGGAGTAAAAAAAAATTTCATATTTTAAAGACATGGTGCAGGAAAATGGAATTTAATGCAGTGTTTCTTGCACATTCTGAGAAATATTTTATATTGTATATCAATTAGGCAGTGGAGATTGTTGATTTTTAAAGAAAACAGACCTTAAATGCGCCAATTTTGTAACTGCATACAGTTCACCCGAAGCACTTAACCCAGTTTACTGCAAAATTAAAAGTCCTTCTGCATATATCCTATATATACCTGCATATACCCTATATATATAAACCAAATAAATACAATTTAGAGTCAAATGGATAATAAACATTTGATTAAAATAAATAAGTAAATGTGTACATTAGTAAATACATTACTGAAGGGAGTAGAAAAACATTCATAATGTAACTTATGTAGACCCCTTTTAATTTAAAATTATTAAAGTATTATTTGGATATTTATACAGAAATTATTTAAATATCTTTTAACTTTTAGAATAGGATCTCTTCATATTTGGGAGTGTGTGGCATCAATGTCCTTTAATGAGATATATGCACCCAGACCTTTAATTTCAGCCAGTCAGCCTCAGCACTTCTTGTGAACTGTCTTTCCATTATAAAATTGCCACGTTTAAGGTCTGATTTCTTGAAAAATCAGTGATCTTCACTGCCTGGTAGATATACAATATGAGGAGGGATCTCAGACCGGACAAGCAGCACTACATTAAATTCCATTTTCCCTCGCCATGTCTTTGAAATAAGACAGTTCATTTTACCCCAGTATTTTCAATGGAGTTTCTGCGCTCGCCTGCTAATCCTGACAGCGCTAGCGTTTACATGGTCTTTCATTTCGTTTTACACTTGAACAACTAAATAAATGCTAAAGTCTGTTTAACTGAATGTATTATAATCACATTACAACATCGATGCTGTAAAAGGAAACTTATACAATTGAAAATCGTCACATTAAGCTTTCACCGGAAGTTTATCATTGGCTGAAAAACACTAGCTGTGCAAATACCCCACTGCTTAATCATATATATTGAATACAAACAGATTTTAACATTCTCTCCTGAATTTGCTTATTTCAGGAACTTTGTGCTAAAACATCGGGTTTTTCTGCTGCGGAACTGGGAGAAGATGCGGGAGAAACAGGAGCTTCTGAAGCGTGAGGGAGAGCGGGAGAGGGAGAACAGCGGTCTGTCTCTGTACACACGCTGGGGAGGAGTCATCCGGGATGATGGAAACATCAAATCAGGTGAGAGTGGACAACAAGCGATTCACAAATGATAAAGCTTCATCAAGGTTGTTATATGCCGTATGACGCCGTGCTACAGTTTGTACAATTTATAACTGATCTTATGCATTAAGAGTTGATCCAAATGCAGATAAAACTTCCAAGTAGTGCTGGAACAATTAGGCGACATTAAAGACAATGTCAACTGTAAAAAATTTTAGTCAATGGTTTGCACTGTTTTAAGTTATCGCTGGTTCAAGTCCCAGCTGGATCACTTGCCAATTCTGTGTGGAGTTTGCATGTTCTCCCTGTGTTTTCGTGGGTTTCTTCCAGGTTCTCCAGTTTCCCCCACCGGCTAACGACATGCGATATAGGTGAATTGAATAAACTAAATTCGTCGTAGTGTATGTGTATAAATGAGTTTGTAGGGCATCCGCTGCCCATATGCTGGAATTGTTGGCGGTTCATTATTCTGTGGTGACCCCTGATAAATAAGGGACTAAGCTGAAGGAAAATGAATCAATGAATAAATATTCTTGCTGTTGACCTGGTGTAAGGGCCTGAAATATCACAGTTTGGCTGCTATTGTGCTGTGGCGCTAGAGCAGGCATGGGCAAACTCGATCCTCGAGGGCCGGTGTCCCTGCAGAGTTTTGCTCCAACACTAATCAAACACACCTGAACACCCTATTTAGTGTCTTCAAGATCACTAGAAAGCTACAGGCAGGTGTGTTTGATTAGGGTTGGTGCAAAACTATGCAGGACACCGGCCCTCCAGGATCGAGTTTGCCCATCCCTGCGCTAGAGTGTAATTCAGCTCTCCCGAATGCCAGTGCAACATAAGGAAACACAGCATGAACCATGACTGCAGTGCAAATTAATTTTAGTATGTTGTGAAAAAGTTTCACAAAATTTAAAACCAAGAATGGTGTTGTGTGCAATAGAAAACACTTGC
The DNA here is from genome assembly GCF_903798145.1 of Danio aesculapii. Classification (NCBI taxonomy): domain Eukaryota; kingdom Metazoa; phylum Chordata; class Actinopteri; order Cypriniformes; family Danionidae; genus Danio; species Danio aesculapii. The sequence goes on from NC_079453.1 coordinate 11,059,401, forward strand.
CTTTCATGAGAGCACAACATACTTATTGGAACCTTTAGGATTAGGAAAAATCCCAGCTAGTGATGTACGAATTGGTGTTATATCCATGGGTTGAGCTGGTCAGATAAACAACAAGTGCATTCTGATGAACCAGGGGATAAGATCAATCACAAAAAATGTGAACATGTTTTAAATAGATTTTCTCATGAGGCAGATGGGCACTAATATCCAAAACATCCATCTTCAATTAGTACTGGAGGCGAAACTTAAGAACTTGACAAACTTGTGAAAATTAAACAAGGAAGAATTAAAAATAAAAAAGCAAGGTAAAAATATAGTGTGGGAATGTTTTACTGAAGTCTTAGTCTCTTTATTCATCATAGGTCGCCACAGTGGAATGAACCACCAACATATTGAGCAAATGTTATACACAGCGGATGCTCTTTCAGCTGCAACCCATTACTGAGAAACACCCATACGCACTCACGGCCAATCTAGTTTGTTCAATTCACCTATAGCGCATGTCTTTGGTCTGTGGGGGAAACCGGAGCACCTGGAGGAAACCCACACCAACATGGGGAGAACATGCAAACTCCACACAGAAGTGCCAACTGACCCAGCCGGAAATTGAACCAGCGACCTTCTTGCTGCGAGGCGACAGTTTTAACCACTGAGCCACCGTGACGCCAGAAAAGTAGTTAATAAGTTAAAAATTAAACAAAAAGTTCTTCAGGGGTAATTAATGTGTCGTGCTCGTCGGATAAGGGATTCATAAATAGAGAGAGAGAGAGAGAGAGAGAGAGAGAGAGAGAGAGCGCGCATGTGCCTGCTGTTTATACCTGCTAATGTAAAGATGCAATTTCATCAATCCAATCACAGGTGGACAAATAGGACATTCCCAGTCACACCTGGAGTGTGTTTCCAGTCACACATGTTTCTATTGTCTACCTTCTACCATGTTCTCTTATGAGGGAGGATCTGTATGTATATTGGCTTTCTCTTAACATTACCTTTAATAAGTTGGGCTACCTATAGCAGAATTTCCACGATTTACATTTCATAATCAACATACAAATCTTACTTAAGTACCATATCAATTAAACACACTTTAGCAATATGTTACGCATTGGCTAATGAAATTAAAGATAATTTATTTCCTATCAATTTTAGGCCTTCACACTTTAGTTCTAACGTGCCGTTTTATAACAATCCCTTTAACAATATTTTTTAACATCTAAAGTAAATAGATCGTGTTATTATGCCTCATTCGAATCAAAGTATTAGGTTAGGCAAACTGATCTCATGGAATTGATCTAACAAAAAGATGCCGCTGACCTCCTGGAGCTTCCAATATTTTTAAACGTGCATTATCCTTATACATAAACAGCAGATTTGATTTTAAAATAACTATATTCTCGCTTGAAAAACTCTTAAACTTGATTTTCTGGCATAATTTATGAGTATTTTTCTAATTTTGCGTATTCCTGTCTGCCATTAACAGTCCTCATTGGTTTCCTGTGCAGCACATGTGAGTTGCTATAGTAATTATAAACATTTGGGAGAAGCGCATTTATTTTGAACTGTGATCAAACTGGACTGGAACTACCTGTGCGTTTCAACGAAAATAATGCACACCCTCCAGCCAATCAGAATCAAGAATTTTACCAGACCATAGAATAATAAAGTTTATAGAATTGGATTAAATTGAATAATTATTCAAAACCTATTGATAAGTCACTGACTTTATCAACGATTAATCAATTAATTGCTCAAATAATTGTTAGATTAATTGATTATCAAATGTTGACCTGCTTTAAAATTGATCAGTTATGTGTTTCTGTTTTTCCAGATGTATTTCTGACTCAGTTCTCAGCGCTGCAGACGTCCCGCTCTGTACGCACACGCAGACTTGCGGCAGCCGAGGAAAACACTGAAGTGACGCGCACCGCACGTCTGGCACACATTTTCAAAGAGATCTGCGATATGATCACTAGCTACAAGGGTAAACAGACACTCATTTATTCACACGAACATCTTGAAGTTTTTGTTATTAACCCTATTGATGGCAGTGACTTTAAAAGCTGCATAATCATTTTCATCACACAAAACAAGAACATCCATTTCACAACCGTAGTCGTTTGGTTGAGTGGGCTGCTGTAAGATGCAAGCGTATTGCTAAACGCTGACACTCAGTTATTTTTGATGGAAATCTCATTTTAAGTGATCTAGTTTGGCAAAATTCAGTTAGTGAGCTATGTGATTCTTTTATTTTGACTTCATCTATAAGGTTTATTCTAATTTTAGTTTTATCTTGATGCACATTCATTTACACTGACCTCATTACTAATGTTATCTATTGCGTTCTTGTTCTTTGAAGATTCATCTGGTCAGCCTCTTGCTGCTCCACTGCTTAACCTGCCTTCTAGGAAGAGGTGAGAATTAAACAAGTTTTTAAGCATACTATATATTTTTTTCCCCCTAAATGCCCCTTTTATTCTATATTGGGTATGATCTGTCACGTAATAGAGTGATTTGTGAAAGTTTCAAAGATCATTAGACAAAAGAAAGACTTATAAACTTACTAAAGTGAGCCACAAGTAATTCCAGTCTTACTCTCTGCACAAACCTACTTAAGGTGCGTTCACACTAGGGTTGTCATGATACTGGAATTTGGTACCAATCGATACTGAACGTATCCTAGTTCCTAAACAGCACTGATTTGCCATTGTGTTCTCGTGCTCAACAGAAATGACTGTAATTAGTCGTGAAGATCATCAGTTCATCGAACTCACCGCTGTTTGCTGAGTGTAACCACAGGTACAGGGACACTGGAGCATTTTAAAGCCACGATTCATCAGCGGATCACTCATATGTCAGCTTATAGACAAACCAGGTGATCGACATGACCTTGAAACGCTCCAGTGTCCCTGTATCTATGGTTACACTTAGTACACAGCGGTGAGTTTGGTGAACTGATGACCTTCATGGCCAATCACAATCATTTCTGTTGAGCACATGAACCCAATGGCAAATTAGCAGTGATTAAGAACGCGCTCAACAGCGCTTAAATGTTAGCGGGAAATAGACATTTTTTTCAGTATCGATTGGTACCGAATTCCAGTATAGTGACAACCCTAGTTCACACTATGCGTGACTCACAGTGGCAAAGCGACAAGCAATCATTAATTACAACAAAAACAAGCGACCTCCTGACGACCCTCATTTGCAGGAGATAAATAGCTGCAATGACAGATAACAAACTTTTTTTCTTGATCAGTTTTGTAATTAGGCATTTTATGTACTGATTCCATTAATATTAATTGTTTTCTAACAATGTTTACTTTCAGCGGCACGTAAATTCATTCGCTCTTTGTGATTATCACCATTACCTAAGCAACCCTAAGGTGAAGTCGCTGCTAGTGTGAATGAGGCATTAGGTTTGTAACAAATTAGCACAAAGCCAGTTGTTATTGGTTGCCTTAAACATTAGGATGTGCATAGTGCTTTTGATAAATCACAATTTATCATTGTTTTAAACCAAAAAAAGGTTTAGGTTTTAGATGTCAAAGTACTTATAAGTACAAGCAAAACATAACATTAATGGTTAGTAAAATACACTGTGATGTCCATGGAGACAGCAAAAAATATTTTTAAACATAATTGGACGATGTGCTTTGTTCAGATACACACTGTTTAACTAGAACGTTTATTCTAACAGCCACTTCCTTTCATGTATTTTGGGAGAAGTTGATAGAATAACATGTTGTAAATCCAGCAGCTCTAATCTCACCACTGCAAAACATGGTGGCCCCATCATACATCAAATAATATTGTCACTATTAAGCTGTTTAAATGACAAAATACTCGTTCTTACAGACATTTGAGAATTGAAATATCAGATATTTCAGAATATGACTGGGACGTTTGTCAATGTTTGCTGAAAAAAAAGAAACAACAATTATATATACTTGAATGGTTAAGCTGCTGTGTGTTATGTGATAAACTTGACTTATCGCCGTGGAAAATGTATAGGGATGCATTCTAAATAACGGTCACATTAAACAACTCATGCAAGGGCAGTCAGCGGCAGTACTTAAAACCCTAAAAGGGTTAAACATGTCTGCTTTTGCCCATCAACACTGCAGTTGTAATTGATGTCCTGGATGTAAACGTGCAATAAAAGTGTAAAATAGGCACCGTGTCTGAGTGCACTAGATCATCAACTCCTCCAGAAACTATACCTGGATGATGGAGGCTTTCAGCAGTGCTTCAGACTGAGCCAAGCCCAGTTTGATGAACTGTTGTCCAGTGTTGGCAAGAGGATTTCCCCTCAGGACACCAACAACAAGCACTATGTCATAATCACTCCCCTGCAAGAGCAAGCTCATGATTGGTTAACGTGGCACGAATGTCCTCTGAAGTTCAGATTCTCCAACTTGAGTGATTCGCAAGATACGCATGTTATGCTGTGTACACAACAGACGCGGCACGCGCAAACAAATCACGAATCACACTATTCATCCTTATATAGAAGCGTTAACATTTTGAGTTTATTCCTGCATCAAATTCACTTTACAATAGAAGCAGATTCGCGTCATGGGCAGAGCTTCTGTCTGCCCGGTGACTAGCTTCATTGCTAAATGGCTAACATGGATTTTATTGAGATAGTAGCTGTGCTTTATGTGATTTAGGAAGGCTGAAAAACACAGTAAATTCATTTGCTAGTTCAAGCACATTCGTTAGTCTGCTAGATCCTTTCAGAGGTGCACCCAGCTCTGTGAGTTCATCAACTCCTCCAGAAACTGTACCTGGATGATGGAGGCTTGAATGTCCGCTGAAGTTCAGATTTTCCAACCCGAGCGATTCAACTCCCGCGAATCACGTCATTTGCGCCGCCTCATTCGCATGAAACGTACCGCAGGATGTCTATTCGCGTCTTTGCATTGACTTAACATGTAAATCACTTGCGCTTGACGCTTCATCCTCGTCTAGTGTGAACGCAGCATGAGAGAGAAGCTGATTCTCGCGGTGTCCAGAAATCTGATTTTATACGACACAACTCTAAAGTCATATAGTGATATCAACAGAAAAAATGAAGCTTGGAGGAAAGTAGCCAAGACTGTCAGTCTGTCAGGTGTGTTTTGTTACCAAAATGTAGGCAACTTTATGTAGCTTATGCTAATTTTGAAGGCAAAGTAGAGACTGCATTTAAAAATACAATTTATTTTTTATGACTCATTTATGAACAGAATTTTTTTTTTTTTTAACATAGACTTTTTTTCTTCTCAAAAAGTAACAAAAAATAACAAAAAAACTACCAGTAATTCTCATCTCGTGCACACAGACTTGATTGGACAACACTGGAATACATCAAATCCGGTCGGGCGGTCTAGTCGCAGAAGTTCAAATATTTTAACTAGTGCTGTCAATTGATTAAAAAAATTAACTAATTAATCACACTATTTTTGCAATTAATTGCGATTAATCGCATTTTAAAAGACTGAAACTTGTAATTTTGGCTATTCAAATGTAAAATTTATGTAAACGCAAGACAAAAAACTATTTAAATTCAAAATATTATTGTTTATTAGAATTTTTGCTTAACTTGTAATACAGATTTATTTATATAAAAAAACATACCTGCAGTAAACAATCAAGATCATCAAACTATTGGCATGGCAGCCATATTTATTACAGAAATAAAAACACAGGCTATAAATGCCATTTGAAGTTCAAAACAATCAATGCCAATAAAACACAAAAGTGATTTTCATGTTGGATTCTAAGTGGACTGCAAAAAAAAATGCCAAAATACAGACATTGCAAATATGGAAATTGGAAAATTATTATAATAAAGTATTGAATACAAACAATTGTACTTATTGAAAAGTTGTATTGCTGAGAGTTGAGAACATTAATTATAAAGTAGAAACATTTTTGCTTAGTCCTCCTTTACATTCAGCTAGTTGCTAAGACAGTCCAGTCTGTTGACATTATCGGGGGACAATGTGGCCCTTTTCTTTTGAATGATATGACCTGAGAGTGAGAACAGTCTGTCTCAAGTAGAATTACAGTATCAGCATATGAATTTCGGTGCCTAATTTTGGTGCCTCTGGTGCTACGACAAGGATGTATAAGAAGCATCAAGGGATACATCAAAGGCACCCACAGGTACGCGTTGTGTGCTCTAATTCTTGCAGGGACTTTGGTCACACCATCTCTAAACATTTAATTCTAAACAACTTTGAGGAATGCAGCCTCTAAAATGAGACACACCATCGACGAGGTTTGGCGTTTGTTTTTGTTGCTAAAAAACGCGCACACACACACACACACACACAAACAAATACACACACAATGCATGCAGTACAGTGCACCCGGTGAGCAACTCCCTTCAGATTCATCAACACGTAAGATTGCGTTGATAAAATTTGCTTAAACTAAGCGTTCTAAAGTATGGCTATATTTTACAAGCCAGGATTCTGACACAGCAAGGTGAAGCAGATGCTTTACAAAAGTTGCGTTTAAGAGGGGAAACACGTCAAACTTAATGAAACATTTTGAGGTTTCATGGAATCATCTTAAAGGCAGAGTACATTTCCATGGACACCAATACTTCGATTTTAATATGATTAAGATAATACTCTGATCAAGAGTCTAGCCTACCATGTAAAAAGCGATTTTTGATTACCTTAAAGGACCACCGAGACACAAAATGCGGAGATTTTTCTTTCCATTCTGCATGTGGTATCGAATTTCATTAAAACAAAAGTAGAAAGATTAAAAAGAAAACATACGAAATCACATGAAACTGCTGGAAAGCCTGGTGATGCGACATTAATTGTTTTATACTGAAACTTTCCTTCTAGAAGTTTATCCATATTTCTGCCATTGAACACACGTCGACCACAACAGGAAAAAAAATGCAGCTGCGTAAAATTTTTTTACGCGTTAAATATTTCAAATTAATTGCATGCGTTTAGCGCACTAATTTTGACAGCACTAATTTTAACACATCCGTAGCTCAAATCAAAGCCGAATTTTCCACATATGGAGATGATCAGAACTCTACCCAGGTCCCAGACAACTCTACATTGGAAATAAATGATTTCCGGTCTGTTGTTTGCAGTGGAAAGGTAGCTTAAAACAAAATTAAAAGCATCTGAAATGACATACTAAAACGACTTTATTATACAATATATACTGATTGGATAATTGGTGCATTAAAGAATCTAAAATGTGTTAAATGCAGAGCAGAAATTCAGAGTATGGGTCATCATACTTTGCCCACACTTGTCATACACATGTCACCACTTTCCTTAAATACCTCTTGATGTCTGTCCACAGGAACACACAGTACTATGAGAAGGTCACCGACCCTTTAGATCTCAGCACCATAGATAAGCAGATCCTCACCGGACACTACAAAACCGTTGAGGCGTTTGATGCGGACATGCTCAAAGTGTTTCGCAATGCTGAGGTCAGTGCCACTTCTCAGGTCAGAGTTCAATTTAAAAAATTTAAGAGTAAAAACAGGACATTTCCTAAACTCTCATCTGCTTTTCCTTCTTCAGAAGTACTATGGGCGCAAGTCTGCTGTGGGCCGTGATGTGTGCCGGCTGAGGAAGGCTTATTATGGTGCCCGTCATGAGGCTGCTGTTCAGATCGATGAGATTGTGGGTGAGACGGCAAGTGAAGCGGACAGCTCTGATTCGCTGGAGAGAGACCACGCCCATCACCATGAAGGAGGGGGCAGCCATGATAAGGATGATGATGTGATCCGCTGCATCTGTGGCATGTACAAGGATGAGGGACTCATGATCCAGTGCGAGAAGTGCATGGTATGTGCTAGGATCAGGGATTTGAATGAACCACTAAATAGAAGTGCCGTCCTTTAGAGCACAACTCATTCTGTACTGTGTGTATTGCATGATTGATATGATCATGATACCTAAAATCGTAAAAAAAAAATCTGTAGTCTCTGTAGGTAAATCTGTAGTGTTTTTTTATTGGTATGTTATGTATGAAGCCAGATAAATTTTTTTTTTAATAATATTATGATAATATTTTACAAATGTTTTAGTTTTATGTGCTTTTATGTAGTTTATTTTTATTTATATATATTTATTTTAATTTCAATATATACTTTAGTATTAACACATTAGTTTTACCACATTTTGTATCCAATCAGATATACACTCACTGGCCACTTTATTAGGGACACCTCACTAATACCTATTTGGACCCCCTTTTGCCTTTAGAATGACCTTAATCCTTCGTGACATAGATTCTACAAGGTACTGGAAATATTCCTCAGACATTTTGGTCCATTTTGACATGATAGTATTACGCAGTTGCTGCAGATTTGTTGGCTGCACATGCATGATGTGAATCTCCCGTTCCACCACATCCCAAAGGTGCTCTATTGGATTGAGATATGGTGATTGTGGAGACCATTTGAGTACAGTGACCTCATTGTCATGTTCAAGAAACATGTCTGAGATGATTCGCACTTTATGACATGGCGCATTATGCTGCAAAATGTAGCCATCAAAAGATGGGTACACTGGTCATAAAGGGATTGACATGGTCAGCAACGATATTCAGGTAGGCTGTGGCGTTGACACAATGCTCAGTTCAGACTAATTGGCCCAAAGTGTGCCAAGAAAATATCCTCCACACCATTACACCACCATCATCACCAGCCTGAACCGTTGATGCAAGGCAGGATGGATCCATGGTTTCATGTTGTTGACGCCAAATTCTGACCCTACCATCTGAATGTTGCAGCAGAAATCGAGACCCATCAGACCAGGCAACGTTTTTTCCAATCTTTTATTGTCCTATTTTGGTGAGCCTGTGTGAATTGTAGCCTCAGTTTCCTGTTTTTAGCTGACAGTAGTGGCACCCAGTGTGGTCTTCTGCTGCTGTAGCCCATCCGACCCAAGGTTGGATGTATTGTGTGTTCAAAGATGCTCTTCTGCAGACCTCGGTTGTAACTAGTGGTGATTTGAGTTACAGTTGCCTTCCTATCAGCTCAAACTAGTCTGGCCATTCTCCTCTGACCTCTGGCATCAACAAGGCATTTGCGTCCACAGAACTGCCACTCACTGGATATTTTCTCTTTTTTGGACAATTCTCTGTAAACCCTAGAGATGGTTGTGCGTGAAAATCCCAGTAGATCAGCAGTTTCTGAAACACTCAGACCAGCCCGTCTGGCACCAACTACCATGCCATGTTCAAAGTCACTTTATTCACCTTTCTTCCCAATTCTGATGCTCAGTTTGAAGTGCAGCAGATCGTCTTGACCATGTCTGCATGCCTAAATATATGACACAAAGAAACAACACAGGCCATGTGCTCACATAAAACAGGACTAGGGACACTCACATGCAGTATGACAATCCCAGCGCCAACCGAAACCAACTAGACTGGAGTTCTTAGACAGAAAACACTATGCTACAAACAAAACACACGCCAGGACGAGAGTGTGCCTTCCGAGCATGCCCGGACCCCACGCGTCCACGTCAAGCTGAAGTGTACAAGGCCTGAGCGAGGTCAAGATGGTGCTCGTACACTAAGACGAAGACAGACACGAACAGGATAAGAGTGCTCAAAACAGGAAAACTTGAGCCGAGCTTAACATACAAGACAAGACAGGACTAGTGTCTAGACTTTGCCACCAAAACGAGAATTGACAAGACCGAAGTGGCAGAATCCTGACAAATACTTTTATTTAGAAAACAATGTATTTTTTTTTTTCACATAAATTATGTATTGAGTTTTCATCTATAAATGGAAGTAGGAGGGTGGTTTTGGGCTTGTACCTTGGCAAATCATCAAATCGTACGTTTAAATGATTCATTCAAAACTGATTCATTTAGAAATGATCAAAACTTGTTTTGAATGTTTAATTGAATCGGTGGCTAAAAACCAGTTCATTCAATTTAACGAAACTTTGAGATACTGCTTTGAGATACTCGAATGTTTTTCAGCTTTGTTTGGAACATTTTTGCGTTGGCAGCACAAAACAATGCACGGTACTCAATTTTAACTTCTCGTTTGTTGAATGTCAGCTCACACATTGTTAGAACATCATAACAGACAATAAATATACATAAAAAATGTGCAATGAACTAGCATATCGCTGAAGAGAAGTCAAACTAATAAATAAATTCATATTTATATGTTGTGTGTGTCTATTTCTGTCTGTCAGGTGTGGCAGCACTGTGATTGTATGCGTCTGGAGGCGGATGTGGAGCATTATCTCTGTGAACAGTGTGACCCTCGTCCAGTGGACAGAGTATGTGACCTTTCAGTCTGTGTAACCTTACGATTCTTTCTTCCTCTCTCACTGTGTTTAGAGCAGCCATATGGTCTCTTATCACAACATTGTAAAGGTCACTCCAAGATTAAGATCTCAGGAAGTTGGGAAACTTTTGAAAGCTGTTTTTTTTGTCCTTTTTGTTTCTAATGCATTTTGTCCTTCAACAGGAGGTCCCAATGGTGCCTCAACCCAGCTATGCCCAATCAGGATTCATCTATTATATATGCCTGCTTCGGGATGACTTGCTGTTGCATCAGGGTAAGTGTTTTTGTGTGTTTGTGAAATTAAATCCACACTAGTTTGGAGTAAATAAATTCATACTTTTATTAAGCAACAACACAATTGATCAAAAGTGACAGTAAATATGTTGCAAAAGACTTCCATTTCAAATAAATTCATTTTTTTTTTATTTTAAATAAAAAAAAACAAATAAAAACAAAAGTATATACAAATTAGAGATGCCACAATTGTCAATATAATATTAAACCATTCGGTACGAGATCCATGGTTCAATACCCGTTTGTGAATTGTGTTTCAGTTTTTCGTTTAAATAATTCATGTGCATTTTATATCTCCCCGAATTGACTGTGTAAGTCTACGAGCTGAGATGAGGAAACGCCTCCCTGCGAATAAATATTTAATCACTATGCTCTAAAGTTAGCGGGTGCTTAACCATCATTCCACACTTTAACATGGCAAGCGGCGGTGAAGTGAGGCAACAGTACGAGTAAGCACCTGCATCTTTCGAATCTGCGGTGTGAAGACATTTAGGTTTTTCCGTTGAGTATAATGCCATTGACAGAAAAAACGGTGAACAAAAAATGACTCTGTACAAGCATTGTTTTACACATATAACCATGACTGCACATCTGCGGTGCCATCACCCAGCAATATCAGGAATGTCTGAAGGCAGGATAGCAGAGAAGGTAATAAAGTCCTCCAAATAGCAACAATCCCTCGCTGAATTCTTCCAGAAAACATACCCAACTGGTTCAGAGACACATAAAAATAACAAAGGCAGTGGGGGTGTTTATCGCTAAAGATTTCAAGCTGTTTTCGGTGATTGGAGATGCGGGCATTATTGAAGTAAACCCCGCAATCAAACTATTACCGTCATCTAGGACTTTTCGACATTTTCCGTCAAGATCCACATACACGGCTGTCAGTAATGGACTGCACACACACACACACACACACATTGCGAAATGTGGAAGTTTTTTTTATTTCCATTTGGCATGCGTTATTAAATTCCACAACACTCTCACCAGTCCTTACTCCTTATTTGTCTAATACCCCAGTTTTTCACGGGCACATGAATGAAATGTTCATGAGTGAATGTGAAACTGCCGAACTTCAGTTAAAGTCACCCAAAATTACAGGAAACTTTTACATGAAAGCACTTCACGTAAACACCTTAATTATATTATTGCCTATTGAGGCAAAAAACTAGATTACAGATGTCCATGTAAACGTAGTCAGTAGTGTCTTCGAAGTAAGTGAAAGATCCAGAAGGGCATCCTGCTGATTTGGTTCAGAAGGGCACTTTTTTTGTCAGACAGCTCACCTGTTTGACTTTCATTCACTGTCATTTATTTAAAAAAGCACCCGGTCCATTTTATTTGTATGTTTTACTCGAACTCTACAGGTGCCTGATAGTTAGATGTGGAGCTAACATTAATCAGATTCACTTTAGTGAACCGCATCCATCTTAGCACGCCACGTTTGATGTGGTAGTTTCACAGTAGGAATACACACAGGTTCGAAGACTCGTTCTTGAAACCAACAGTGCAATTCGGCCAGTTATACATCCGAGCTAAAATATCAAGGTGAAAGTCATCATAGCTTGTGTAGAAAAGACCTAGCTCCCAACCCAACTTTGAGAATAGATTAACGCAATATTTTTTTTATCGCCCGATAAGAGTCTCGCATTAACGCAGCACGTTAACGCCGATAACCGCCCACCAGTATTAAATATAAAAATATTTTTATTATAATACTAAAGCAATAAATACTGTTTAAATTAAATAGAGATTTGAATTTTTTACTGTTACTGCAATCTTCGATCAAATAATTAAAAAAAAGAATAAAAAACTAGTATTTGTTGTACATTTTTGGTTCAGTTGTGTTGACAGGATGTTCTGTACCAGAGCTCGAATTTAACCGTTTCGCTTGGTAGCACTGGTGCTACTAAATTTAGTCGCACCCACCAATTATGAGCACCGCTGCTACAAGTTTTAATGAAGCAGCACATTTTTTGGGGGGGTTCTTTTCGGCGTCCATGTTAACAGATAATGAAAATAACTGTGGTGTTCTCATGGATGGTCTCTGATATTGCACAGAGGATATTGACTTAGCAATACTGGTCTTTTTATGAGCTGCAGCATTAGTTTAATATTAGTGAATGCGAGCCCTTTTTAACAGAATCCTGACGATTAAATGAAGGGTTAAATAGAACCTCACACACTTAAAAAGTGTAGATGTGGCACATGCTGTTACCTGCAAACTCCCACAGACTAAACGGTAAATGGCTTTAGTCATTTTCATAGCGGACTTTAACCCACTGGAAGTCTTTTATTCATTCACCACATGATCACTAATCAGATGTGCCATTATTTGTAACTTTAGGTGGTTTCTAAAACAAAATCAGTCAGTGTTGTTTCCATTCTCATCTTCAGCACTACATTTTTACGGTTGTGGCTCCTGTCATCTGAAGGCAGAAGGAGTTGACTGAGTGATTGACAGCTGATATTAACCAATCCATTCGCATTCAGTTCTAGCGCAGTGGGCCAATCAGAAGGGCATTTACTGCAGCAAGTTGACTTGGCAACTGTTTAAAACTATTTTTGAGCGCTGCATTTCGTGTTTCAGGTGCAAAGATGGATTCTATGTGGATGTCTCCTAAATTTGCTCATGCATTGAACATTTGGCAGTGAAAACCGGTCACACAGCAAAAGTTTTATGCAATCGCACAAATGCTCCCAAATATAATTTGAGATCGCATAGATAAAATTTAGTGTGCATATGTGACCAAAACAGCCGCAATT